>NW_005871773.1:0-12214 GCF_000147115.1 Myotis lucifugus | reverse complement strand
CCCTGGTGGTCAGTGCGTGTCATAGCTACCAGTCGGTAGCGCCTGCCCCCTGGTGGTCAGTGCACGTCATAGCTACTAGTCAGAGCACCTGCCCCCTGGTGGTCAGTGTGTGTCATAGCTACCAGTCAGAGCGCCTGCCCCCTGGTGGTCAGTGCGTGTCATAGCTACTGGTCGGAGCGCCTGCCCCCTGGTGGTCAGTGTGTGTCATAGCTACCAGTCAGAGCGCCTGCCCCCTGGTGGTCAGTGCACGTCATAGCTACCGGTTGGAGCGCCTGCCCCCTGGTGGTCAGTGTGTGTCATAGCTACCAGTCGGAGCGCCTGCCCCCTGGTGGTCAGTGCACATCATAGCTACTGATCTGATGATCAGTGGGCCGGACGGTCGGTCGGTCGGTCGGATGGTCTGACAGTCGCTTAGCTTTTTATATATATAGATTATATATACTACATATATATAGATATACATATATATATATATATATACATACATATATATATAAATAAACACTATATGAAATTTTAATGAATATGTATTAGTTACTAGTACATATATAGTATCTTGAGGGATTCATTTGAGGCTCGTGTGTCTTCTGCAGAGATTTTATGAAAATTCAAAATGAAGTAATGGAGAGACAGGTAGTTTAATTAGGCATCCATTTCTCACTAACGAATGACCCCTTTTTCCTCTGTGGGGGGCCATGATGGCAATGAATCAATTAAGGGCCACCCCACCTTGGTTTCTTAGTTTGTGGGTTCCCTATCGGCCCCAGGAACGATGATGATAACCTCCTTTTAATTTAAACATCTTTTTTAAAAAATAAGTTTTTATGCCCTAAGCGGTGTGGCTCAGTGGATAGAGCGTCAGCCTGCGGACTCAAGGGTCCCAGGTTCGATTCCGGTCAAGGGCATGTACCTTGGTTGCGGGCACATCCCCAGTAGGGAGTGTGCAGGAGGCAGCTGATCGATGTTTCTCTCTCATCGATGTTTCTAGCTCTCTATCCCTCTCCCTTCCTCTCTGTAAAAAAATCAATAAAAAATATATTTAAAAAAATAAAAATAAGTTTTTATTGAAATTCAGAGAGAGCAAGGGAGAGGGAGAGAGAGAGATAGAAACATCGATGACGAGAGAGAATCATGGATCAGCCGCCTCCCGCATGCCTCCTACTGGGGATCCCCCCAACAACCCAGGCATGTGCCCTTGACCGGGAATCGAACCGTGTTCTCCTGGTTCACAGGTCGATGCTCAACCACTGAGCCACACCAGCCAGGCTGCTTCCTCCTTGCTCAGACCCGTCTCCCCTGCTGTCCAGGGCAGCCTGCGCCCTTTATGGCTTTGCTCAGACCGTCTGCTTTGCACGCCTGAGCTAAGCACGCCCTTGACCACCCACGTGTGCAGCACCATGAGACCCAAGTTTTACTGTTGAGCTCAGTAGCGACTTCAGTATCTGAGGATTTATTCCCCCTCGTTAGGGGCTCGCTCGCTGAGAGTTTTATCGACCTCGGTGCTCCTGGCGTCGGCCTTGAATGCAGACAAGCTTGGCCAGACTTGGCCCACCGGCAGCGACAGGGATGCCTTTGGGTGAGTAACAGAGCGTACACTCCGGGCTCGTCTGCAAGCGCAGACCCTCCTGTGGATACGGTTGTCATTAACCCAGTTGCTAATCACAGGGAAGGGACAGGGGGACCTCTAACCTGGCAGATAGAGGACCTGAATTCACCTGAAAATCATCCTATTGGTTTAAATCTTAGGACACATGTGCTTATGTGATGAGGGGGTTAAGTTTTACTTAAGTTTTCTTTCCTTCCAAGGCCTGTGGGAAGTGATGGGGGAGGTGACCCAGCTGTGAATCCAGCAACCAGACCCGATACCAGGGTCAGGCCGACCCACCAGGAGTCAAAACATCATCTCGTCCACGTCATCTCGTCCACATCATCTCACCCACATCATCTCGTCCACATCATCTCACCCACATCATCTCATCCACATCGTCTCACCCACATCATCTCACCCACATCGTCTCACCCACATCATCTCGTCCACATCATCTCACCCACATCATCTCACCCACATCATCTCGTCCACATCGTCTCGTCCACATCATCTCACCCACATCATCTCACCCAAATCATCTCACCCACATCGTCTCGTCCACATCATCTCACCCACATCATCTCGTCCACATCATCTCGTCCACATCATCTCACCCACATCGTCTCGTCCACATCATCTCACCCACATCATCTCGTCCACATCATCTCGTCCACATCATCTCACCCACATCGTCTCGCCCACATCATCTCACCCACATCATCTCGCCCACATCATCTCACCCACATCATCTCGCCCACATCATCTCACCCACATCATCTCGTCCACATCATCTCACCCACATCATCTCACCCACATAATCTCGCCCACATCGTCTCACCCCCATCATCTCACCCACATCATCTCACCCACATAATCTCACCCACATAATCTCACCCCCATCATCTCACCCACATAATCTCACCCCCATCATCTCACCCACATAATCTCGTCAACATCATCTCACCCACATCATCTCATCACCAGAGGAGAAAGATCAAAGGGTGTTGTCTGCGGACCCCCGGGGCTGCATGTAGCACCCCAGCCCCTTCCCCTTTATGACCCCTGCCCCCTGCACCTTGCTGGGAGACAGAATTTAATGCTTGTAAACATCCTGTCTTCTTGGTGGGCTGGCTTCTCAATAAACACCTGATAGGATGCAACCCTGCCTTCCTGATTGGGCACAGCAATACTCAACCACTGAGCCACACTGGCTGGGCTCCATTTATTTTTTTAGAGAGAGTGGAAGGGAGGTAGGAAAGAAGGAGGTGATAGAGAGAGAGAGAGAGAGAGAGAGAGAGAGAAACATCAATGTGAGAGAGACACATGGACTGGTTGCCTCCCACACTCACCCAACCAGGACCTGGGATTGGACCTGCAACCCAGGTATGTGCCCTTGACCGGGAATCGAACCCACATCCCCTTGGTATGCTGGCCAGCCCTCTAACCACCGAAAAATGCTGGTCAGGGCTCCTTAAATTTTTTTTAAAATTACTTTAGAGACATAATAAACGTACCTAGACATTCTTTTAAGAAGGGAAATACTTCCTAAATCCTTCAGCTATTTCTACTTCATGGTACTCCTGTCTTCTAACTCCATCGACACATTTTATGCATATAATAGTTTCTCATTTATCTATATACATAAAAGCCTAAGTGACCGGATGGCCAAACGACCATTTGACCAGTCGCTATGACATGCACTGACCACCAGGGGGCAGACGCTCAATGCAAGAGATGCCCCCTAGTGGTCAGTGTGCTCCCATGGTGGGAGCGCCGCCCAGCTGACCAGGATGAGTGGGAGGGGCTCCTCCCTGGATCACCACAGGCCATGCCGAGGGAACCCACCGGTGCACGAATCCATGCACTGGGCCTCTTGTTATATATAAACATGTATAAGATGTCATGATTATTTTTTTTCTTTGATCTGTGGCTATCAATGTTGGCGGATGCCCCTTTTTATATATTTATTAATTTCAGAGAGCAAGGGAGAGGGCAAGAAAGAGAGAGAAACATCAATGAGGAGAGAGAATCATGGATCAGCTGCTTCTTGCACGCCCCCTACTGGGTACTGAGCCTGCAACCCAGGCATGTGTCCTGACCGGGAATCGAACCTGGGACTCTTCAGTCTGCAGGCCGATGCTCTATCCACTGGGGCAAACCAGCTAGGGCATTTTTTTAATTGTTTTTTTGTTGATTTTTAGATAGAGAGAGAGAGATAGAATCATCCATGATGATAGGGAAACATGGATCGGCTGCCTCCTGCACGCCCTCTACTGGGGATCGAGCCCACAACATGGGCATGTGCCTTGACTGGGAATCGAACCCGGGACCTCTGGGTCCATGGGAGGATGTTCCATCCACTGAGCCACACCAGCTGGGCTCACCCTCCTTCTTGGGCAACTTGAGTCCACACTGAGATGTGGGGTCCTCCCCAAAGGATGTCATTGTTTGCTGCACCCACTGGAGCCACCCATTCAGATGCAAATTGGCACCATCCTTGCCTTTGTGCTTCAGTCGCCATGGCAACAGTAACATGGAGATTTGGTTCCAAAGCTGAAAACATAGTGTCTCCCTTTAGAAGGACTCACTGATGGGGTCCGACTCCAGTCCAGCGCTTTATAGACGGAACTGTTCATGCCAGCCAGGCTCTTTGATGTGAAATGCAAGTCTCGTTAAAATTGAAAAGTTGGGCCCTGGCCGGTGTGGCTCAGTGGATAGAGCGTCGGCCTGCGGACTGAAGGGTCCCGGGTTCGATTCCGGTCAAGGGCATGTACCTGGGTTGCGGCACATCCCCAGTAGGGGGTGTGCAGGAGGCAACTGGTCGATGTGTCTCTCTCATCGATGTTTCTAACTCTCTATCCCTCTCCCTTCCTGTCTGTAAAAAATCAATAAAATGTATATTTTTAAAAAATTGAAAAGTTGTTTTTTTTGTTTGTTTATATATTTTTATTGATTTCAAAGAGGAAGGGAGAGAGAGAGAAGCATCCATGATGAGTGAGAATCATGGATCGGCTGCCTCCTGCACGCCCCCTACTGGGGATGGAGCCCACAACCCGGGCATGTGCCTTGACTGGGAATCGAACCCTGACCTCCTGGTTCATAGGTCAATGCTCAACCACTGAGCCACACTAGCTGGGTGAGTCAACAGCTCACCTACTGGTTGGAGTGTCTGCCCCCTGGTGGTCAGTGCACGTCATAGCGAGCAGTTGAGCAGCCTTAGCATATCATTAGCATACTATGCTTTGATTGGTGGAACGGCTGGCCGGACGACAGGATGCTTAGCATATTAGGCTTTTATTATATAGGATCATATGCATCAACACCTTCTCCTGAGATCAAAGAGATGGGTCCATCCCTTGAGGAACATCAGGCCAAGTCCATGAGCATGCGTCTGCCCTGGAATCCTCATAGGTAGGACACAAAAGCCACTAGAAATGCCGCAGGCTGTATCGAGTGACAAGACTCCACAGGCGTAAATATCTGTATTAGGATTTATATCCCCGGGAGCCTGCATGTGCCCGGCAGTAGCTCAGACGTGATTTCGCAGGTAATGCAACCTGACAGGGTAATGACCTGCCGGGAGGAATCAAATCGAATCAAAACTTGAAAGATGGCGTCACACAAACCTGTCTGCCAAAATATACATGCAGCTGTTAAGGTTCACGCGGCATGGGATGTTAACGTCCTTATGAGATATGTAAAAGGAAAGGGAAGCATTAACTCCAAACTGCCTGGATGGATGGATAGATGATAGATGATAGATAGATAGATAGATAGATAGATAGATGATAGATAGATAATAGATAGATAGATAGATAGATAGATAGATAGATAGATAGATAATAGATAGATAGACGATAAAAATAGAATGCATAGATGATAGATGGTAGGTAGGTAGTTAGACAGACAGATAGACAGACAGACAGATAGATAGATAGATAATAGCTAGATAGATAGTTAGATAGACAGATGATAAAAATAGAACCCATAGATGATAGATGATACATAGATAGGTAGGTAGGTAGGTAGGTAGGTAGGTAGGTAGGTAGATAGATAGATGATAGATAGATAGATAGATAGATAGATAATACAAGGATGAATGGGTAAATAGTCAAGGTAGATGATTAATAGATACAATGCATAGATGATACATAGATAGATAGATAGATAGATAGATAGATAGATAGATAGATAGATAATAGATGATACAAGGGTGGATGGGTAGATAAATAGTTAAGATAAATAAGTAGATAGGTAGAGATAAATAAATAGATAGATATAGATGATAGATGATGGATGGAAAGATGATAGTTAGATAGATAGATAGATAGATAGATAGATAGATAGATAGAGATAGATAGATGATAGATGATAAATAGAATGCATAGATGAATGACTGATGATACAAGGGTAGATGGGTATATAAATAGTTAAGATAAATAAGTAGATAGATAGATAGATAGACAGACAGACTGACAAATAGAGGAGGTATTTGTGTGACATATGATGCCTGTTGCATGTATTAGGAAGAGAGAAATAAAGAATATATATGTATACACACACACACATATATATATCACTTATACATACAAATATGTATAACACAATTACGTTGACATATATGGGTAGGCAATAAATACATATATATTTGTAATAAATATTTCAGACGGGAACTAAGGATATAAATAAACGCATATGAACGTGTATAATATAATGCCGTGCGTAAAATAGGAATTTAGAGACGAGATGTTTTCCGTTATGAGAGGAGGCCTTTGAAATATAGACCTTTCAACATTTTGCAAGTTGTACTAAAAAAAAACTTAAAAATATATAGCAAAAGCTTGCTTCTGGGCATAAAACACACACACACACACACACACACACACACACAACAAAAACATATTGGCTCAATAGAACACTTCCAGGCCCTCGAAACAAAACAGCCAGGCATTACAATAGCACTTTTACTTTTAACATTCCACACGGCAGCTCCTAAGTCGCTGGTAACAAATGGCTTACCGCCTCCGGGATGTCAGAAAAGCCAGGGGCTGTGCAGAGTGAATTATGGAGGCTTCCAACAGAGAGAATCCCGGTTAATCCCCTTGTCATCCCCAGTAAACGACACCCACGAACACGGGAGGGCACCTCTGGAGTGACATGATGCAAAATGAAACCCCTAGGATTCGGCCGTCTTGTCTACCTCGCTTGGGCCCCTCTGCAAATGTCCTACTCCATTCGAGTGACGCCCCTTGTAAAAGGACGTCAAAGCTATTGAAGTGAATGGAAACTGATACATAAACCTCTTTTGTTGAATAATACATTATTGTTGATTTCTGAGAAGAAGGGAGAGGGAGAGATAGAAACATTAATCATGAGAGAGAATCATGGATCGGCTGCACGCCCCCTACTGGGGATGGAGCCCACACTCTGGGCATGTGCCCTTGACCGGGAATCGAACCCTGACCTCCTGGTTCATAGGTGGATGCTCCACCACTGAGCAACATGGCCTAGGCATTTGGCTTCCTCTTTCATTGGCTGCCCCTTCCATAGGGCGCCTCTTTTATTAGCCATCCCTTTTACTGGTCAGCTCTTTCACTGGCCAGCTCTTTCATTGGCCACCTAATTCATTGGCCACCTCAGTAGATAGGCCTTTCATTCATTGGTCAACTTGTCATTCATTGGTCAACTTTTTCATTAGTCAGCACTTTCATTGGCCACCTCTTTCGTTGGCCTTGTCATTCATTGGTCAACTCTTTCATTAGTCAGCACTTTCATTGGCCACCTCAGTAGATAGGCGTTTCATTCATTGGTCAACTTGTCATTCATTGGTCAACTCTTTCATTAGTCAGCACTTTCATTGGCCACCCCTTTCATTGACCACCTCTTTTATTGGCCTTGTCATTCATTAGTCAGCAGTTTCATTGGCCACCCCTTTCATTGACCACCTCTTTCATTGGCCTTGTCATTCATTGGTCAGCAGTTTCATTGGTCAGCAGTTTCATTGGCCACCCCTTTAACTGGCCACCTCTTTCATTGGCCTTGTCATTCATTGGTCAGCTCTTTCATTAGTCAGCACTTTCCATTGGCCACCCCTTTCATTGGCCACCTCTTTCATTGGCCTTGTCATTCATTGGTCAGCTCTTTCATTGGTCAGCACTTTAATTGGCCACCCCTTTCATTGACCACCTCTTTCATTGGCCTTGTCATTCATTGGTCAGCAGTTTCATTGGCCACCCCTTTAACTGGCCACCTCTTTCATTGGCCTTGTCATTCATTGGTCAACTCTTTCATTAGTCAGCACTTTCCATTGGCCACCCCTTTCATTGGCCACCTCTTTCATTGGCCTTGTCATTCATTGGCCACCTCTTTCATTGGCCTTGTCATTCATTGGTCAGCACTTTCATTGGTCAACACTTTTATTGGCCACCCTTTCATTGGTCAGCTCTATCATTGGCCTCGTTTTTCATTGGCCACTTCTTCCATGGGCCTCCTTTTTCACTGGCTTCCTATTTCCTAGCCCCCGAGTGTCAGGATCTATCTTAAATCGTGAAAAGACTTTGCAAATGGAAGAGGGCAGACGAATCCTTGCTTGCTGATGCTATCACCTTCCTTCCAACCCCAGAGACAATGTTTCCAGGCTGTTTAAAGATGAGCCCTAACCGGTTTGGCCCAGTGGATAGAGCGTCGCCTGCGGACTGAAGGGTCCCGGGTTCAATTCCGGTCAAGGGCATGTACCTTGGTTGCAGGCACATCCCCAGTAGGGGGCGCGCAGGAGGCAGCTGATCGATGTTTCTCGTGGATATTTCTAACTATCCCTCTCCCTTCCTCTTTGTAAAAAATCAATAAAATATACTTTTTAAAAAAATAGATGAAAGACAGTATTCTCTCATGTGTAACCATTACATTGGTGGATTCTTATTTTTTATTCCTCACTATCAGTCCCAATCCTGAGCCATCTGAACCTACTTTTGAATAGTTTTCTTTTTTTTATCTATGGTGGCTAAATGAATTCTCCCACGTATTTCTTTTAATTTATTACAGCCTATGTTGCTATGGTTACACTTGAATAAGGCTGATTTGATCATAGGAATCTAACTCTTCAACATGCCTGTGAGGTCCGCGTCGCTGATGGAATACACGAAATGCATATTTAGGTTCAGATAATCACCCCTACATTTTATTTTTTATTTTTTTTGGTCGAATCGCAAGGTTCCATTATGACAGAACCTATTTTGAAAAGCGAACCCCTTTGAGACATGTTCTATTTTCAGAAAGAGAATTCAAATCGTATGCAGGCTTTGTAGCTTCCAGCTTCGGCAATTGATGGGGGTTATGGCAACCCTTCAAATATTTGTGTATGACAGGAAGGTAAATGTTTGGGAATTCATGGCCGCGTAGGATGAGATATGCATAATGAGATTCTGGAAAAAAAATAGTGACGTTGATGCAATGCTAAAGTAGTCTAGAGAAAAAGATGATTTTATTTTTAAAATATATATATATATTTTTATTGATTTCAGAGAAGAAGGGATGGGGAGAGGGAGATAGAAACACCAATGAAGAGAGAGAGTCGTGGATCGGCTGCCTCCTGCACGCCCCTATTGGGGATCGAGCCCGCAACCCGGGCATGTGCCCTTGACCGGGAATCGAACCCTGACCTCCTGGTTCAGAGGTTGTCACTCAACCACTGAGCCACACAGGCCAGGCTATGTTTTTCTTATCTGTGTTTCACTGCTGTTTACTGCTCATTTGGTGAACAATTGGAATTACCAGTATAAATTGTACTTAAATATCCGCTTAAAATAACGATGTGAATTTGAGGTTACTCAACAGAGTAGAAAAAGCTCAATGTATTGATTGTCCTGTCTCAAGGCCAATAGGTGGACCTGTAAGTGACCCTCGACCTTACAGGATTCGGTCAGCGGAGAGAGTACGGTAGGAATGCGACACTATTTACAAATGGAATCAGAAAAAGAAGGTGATACAACACAGCTGTTTGTTTTGTTTTAAAATTTATCTTAATAGCTGAAAGTATTACAGAGGTGTCCACTGACCCCCTCCACCCTGCACCCGCCCCTCCCAGGCCTTGCCCACACTATTGTCTGTGTCCATGTGCTATGCATATCCTGTATAATAAAAGCCCAATATGCTAATTAGACTGGACAGCCGAAAAGCCTTCTGGATGACATTCCGGACGTCCTTCCGGATGAAGCCGCAGTGGCAGGGGCCAAGGCAGAGGCGGTTAGGGGCTATCAAGAAGGCAGGCAGAGCAGTTAGGGGCGATCAGGCAGGCAGCAGAGTGGTTAGGGGTGATCAGGCAGGCAGACAGGTGAGCGGTTAGGAGCCAGCGGTCCCGGATTGCGAGAGGGATGTCTGGCTGCCGGTTTAGGCCCGATCCACCTAAACCAGCAGTCGGACATCCCCCAAGGGGTCTCGAATTGTGAGACGGTGCAGGCCGGGCGGAGGGATCCCCTTTTCGTGCACGAATTTCATGCACTGAGCCTCTAGTCCAGTGATGGCGAACCTTTTGAGCTCGGCGTGTCAGCATTTTGAAAAACCCTAACTTAACTCTGGTGCCGTGTCACATATAGAAATTTTTTGATATGTGCAACCACAGTAAAACAAAGATTTATATTTTTGGTATTTATTTTATATATTTAAATGCCATTTCACAAAGAAAAATCAACCAAAAATATGAGTTCGCGTGTCACCTCTGACATGCGTGTCATAGGTTCGCCATCACTGCTCTAGTCCTATATAATAAAAGCCTAATATGCTAAGTGTCTGGTCGGCAGGTCGGCCGTTCAACCAATCAAAGCGTAATATGCTAATGATATGCTAAGGCCGCTCAACCGCTCGCTATGATGTTCACTGACCACCAGGGGGCAGAGAGTTGACCAGTCAACCAGTCGCTATGACGTGCACTGACCACCAGGAGGCAGATGCTCTGACCATTAGGTTAGCTTGCTGCTGGGGTCCGGCCGATCAGGACTGGGCAAGACGGACCAGACATGCCCTGGAGCCCTCCCGCGGTCCCTCCCCGGCCTCTAAAATATTCCTTCTAATTAATTTCCTTTTAATGTGCACGAATCCGTGCACCGGGCCTCTAGTATGCATATACGTTCCATGGTTGATCTCTCCCCACTCCACCGCCCACCCATCTCCGCCTTCCCTCTGAGATCCCTCAGTCTGTTAGATGCTCCTATGGTCGGTTGCTGCAGGCCTGGGTTCGACTCCCAGTCAAGGGCACGTACCTCGGTTGCAGGCTTGCCGCCCCCCTGGTCGGGGCGCGTGCAGGAGGCAACCAATCGCTGTGTCTTACGCTTGGCATTCGAACATCATAAGAAACAACACAACGAAGGAATTTGAGGTCATACGAAGATGCCCCCCCCCCCCAAAGCATTTGGTAAGAGTCCTGGACGGGGCTGTCTTCCCGAGTTATGTGCGAGCCGTGGAAGATGAGACTGTCCTGCCTACTCGAGGGCTCACCAGGGGAGCGATGGAGCATGGGCTGGCTTCTGCCGGAGCCAAGACTCGGTACCGACCCTGGAATCAGACATCACGGTGCATTTACTGACGCCTGAGGGTTGTCAGCGGGGAGGGCTCCGTGGAGAACAGCTGGGGGAGCAGGTGGCCGGGGAGGATGTGTGTAACCACGAAAAACACAGACACAGATGTTTCCTAAACCAAACAAATATGCGTGGAGGTGACAACGCCTGGCTGTCCTGGGAAAGAGGGAGACCGCTTGGAAAAAGGGATTTAGCGCCGCCGGCGTGGCTCAGGGGTTGAGCGTCCACCTAGGAACCAAGAGGTCATGATTCGATTCCTGGTCAGGGCACATGCCCGGGTTGTGGGCTCAATCTCCAGTAGGGGGCGTGCAGGAGGCAGCCGATCTGGAATTCTTTCTCATCATGGATGTTTCTCTCTCTCTCTCTCTCTCTCTCTCTCTCTCTCTCTCTCTTTCTATCTATCTCTATCTCTATTTCTATCTCTATTTCTATCTCTATCCCTTACTCTCTGAAATCTATAAAAATATATCCTATATAATAAAAGGCTAATATGCAAATAGACCAAATGGTGGAACGACCGGTCGCTATGACATGCACTGACCACCAGGGGGCAGACGTTCAATGCAGGAGCTGCCCCTGGTGGTCAGTGCGCTCCCACAGGGGAAACGCTGCTCAGCCAGAAGCCAGGCTCATGGCTGGCGAATGCAGTGGCGGTGGCGGCTCCTGCCTCCGCAGCAGCACTAAGGAACCTTGGGGGATGTCCAGAGCCGGCCTAAGCCATCAGGCAGACATCCCCCGAGGGGTCCCGGACTGTGAGAGGGTGCGGGCTGGGCTGAGGGACACCCCCCGCCCCCAGTGTATGAATGTCGTGCACTGGGCCTCTAGTTTAAACATAAATAAAATCAATAAATAAAATAAAAATATTTTTTTTAAAAAAAGGAGAGAGAAGCCCAGCTGGTGTGGCTCAGTGGTTAAGTGTCAACCTATGAACCAGGGGTTCAATGTTCGATTCCAGGTCAAGGGCACACTCCCGGGTTGTGGGCTCCATTCCCAGTGGGGGGCGTGCAGGAGGCGGCCGATGCGTGATTCTCTCTCCTCATGGATGTTCTCTCTCTCT
>NW_005871772.1:274552-288927 GCF_000147115.1 Myotis lucifugus | reverse complement strand
CCCCCCCCCCCCCCCCCACGGAGGCCGTGTCTGTGTAGCCTTCATTCTGGAAGCATCCGTTCCTCCCAAAGAAAACCGCCTTCCACCATGAACCAATGAGCTGAGCAGGAAAAACCCCTGTTTGCCCCAAACAGGTGGCAGCAGGAACCAGGTGGGAGGAGTTTACAGAGTAGATGCTCCAGCCTCTAGCGCAGCGGTTCTCAACCTGTGGGTCGCGACCCCTTTGGCGGTCGAACGACCCTTTCACAGGGGTCGCCTCAGACCATCCTGCAGTTCAGATATTCACATGACGATTCATCACAGTAGCAACATGACAGTGATGAAGTAGCCACGAAAATAGTTTGATGGTTGGGTCACCACAGGAGGAACCGTATTGAAAGGGCCAGGAGGTTGAGAACCACTGCTCTAGCGCCTCCCTCGTCTTCCCTTCTGTCTTTTAGGACAGCTGAGCTTCACCTCCTCTCACCCCCGAGACGTCTCCCTCCCTGACAGCCCGCAAGGCTCTCCGACTAGGGTGCCCAGTCTAGGGATGGACTGGTCAGTATCCACAGGGAATCGGTCCAGGACCCCCTGCTCGCTTTACACTTACACTTATTGTACATTTACATGTACATTTATATTTATATGATCATCATTAACCCCCAAGGCAGCAGCAGGCAGCAGGCAGCAGCCGGGCCTGACTCATGCTCACAGGCCGGGACCGCTGGCAGCTGAAGGTAACGACTTGGCCCCAGTTGGGTTTCAGCTCCTGAGCCCTAAGGTGGACCGACCCCCTGGCTACTCCCCGTGAGACTGGACGGAGGGGCCCCGGGACGGACCTCAGCGCTGTCCTCAGACCCAAAGAAATGACTGATTACCCTCCTCCGCCCCGCCCAGCCAGCTCCCCGCACACCCTGAGCTCCTAACCCGGTGTCTTGTGAGTCTGTCCCGCGTCACCTGGCCTTTGGCACACGCTCCCCGTCTCGCCGGATTGGCCGGTTCAATATTAAACCATTTTTCCTGTCAATTCTGCAGACTTCGGCTCCTGCCTGTCTTTGGGCCAGTGGGGTCCGGGTAGCTATTGCCTTAACTCGTAGAGATCCCGTGGCCAGCATGAGGCCACTGGGCGTAGGGGGGCCTGGGCAGGCACCTTACCATCCTGTCTTTTTTTTTAATTAGTTATCAACGATTAAAAATAAAAAAAATTTGAAAGCTGAATTGCTGCCGTCTTTCGAAAGGTTAGAGGCGAGGTCACTCCGGGCTGCTCCTCCGCATGAGCCACAGCTGAGGGCCGGCCGTCCGCTTTACGTGGGCCCAGGTTGTTCATGTTCAAGGTGAACTCTGACCTCCAGCCGTGGAGGCGGCGTGTGGGGCATCAGAGCACGGCTGGGGGCATAGATTTACACGTGCGGTCTGCAAGTCCTCCCCGCACACGTGACTTCATTTGCCCCCGACAGCCCCTGCTTAGGGCAGTAAAGTTCACATCACTGGCTCAAAGTTCCATGGCCAGGATGTCCTTGACTGTGAACTCATGTCTATGCCCCCAGGACAGGTATATATTTTAACTTCAGAGAGGAAGGGAGAGGGGGAGAGAGCTAGAAACAGCAATGGGCAGAGAGAATCATGGATCGGCTGCCTCCTGCACGCACGCCCCACACTGGGGATCCAGCCCACAACTGGGAATCGAACCGTGACCTCCTGGTTCACAGGGTGACGCTCAACCGCTGAGCCACGCGGGCTGGGCAGTGCTCCCTGTGCTGAACCTTCCGGGCTCGCCAGGGCAGACGCGGGGCACCGGCCCGGGACACCGGAGGAGCCTGGTGCTCCTTGGCCTCTGCTGACAGTTGGCACACAGCTGGTGCTGGCTGGGCCCCTGCTCGGCTCTGCCATCTGGCACCTGCCCTTCCTGCTCACCGGCCTGTCTTCTGCCTGGGTGGCTGTGCCTGCTGCTCCGTCTGGCAGGGCCCGCGTGGCAGAAGGTTGGCCGCCAGGTCCCGGGCGCCGGCTTCCGGCGAGGCTGCGGCGGTTCCGTTCCCCTGGACGTCTGTCCTCCTCAGCTTCGACCCAAGGCCTCCCAACCCTCCCCTCGCCGACTCCTGCTACCCGTCCATCCCGAGAGGAGCTCCGGCCGCCCAGAGAGGAACTGCCTGGGGCTCCGGGCCCCTCTGGGGTCCGCATTCTGCCCTGAAAACCCAGCGAGGCCTATGCCTCCCTCGTGTGGTCCTGGGGTTCCTTCTGAGAGCGGCGCCGGTGGCAGAGAGAGGGACGGAGCAGGAAGCCCCGGTCACAGAGGCGCCTGTCCACACGCTCGTCCAAAGGGAGGGGGAGCCTCCACGTCCTGACCCAAACCTTAGTGCCTATGACAGCGGTTCTCAACCTGTGGGTCGCGACCCCCTTGGCGGTCGAACGACCCTTTCACAGGGGTCGCCTAAGACCATCCTGCAGATCAGATATTTACATGACGATTCATAGCAGTAGCAACATGACAGTTATGAAGTAGCAACGAAAACCATTTTATGGTTGGGTCACAGCATGAGGAGCTGTATTTAAAGGGCCAGAAGGTTGAGAACCGCTGGCCTATGAGTTTCACAGACGCCTGCACTGCTGGGTTTGTTTGTTTTTTAAATATACTCCACGCCGGCCGGGCTGGAACCCACCATTCTTATGACTAACACCTGGACCAGGTTCTCAGCTGCCCGTGCCCCGGGTGACGGCCACTTTCTATGCCACCGGCTTTCATTCCGAACCTTTCATGGATGAGTCACTACTGACCTCTTACGATCTTTCCTCAAAGCTTCAATTCCATGGTTCCTGTAATTTCTACGTCCCCCCAACCCCCATATTTGTCAAACACTTAAAACATGGTTCAACGTAAGGCATTTCTTCTGCGGATACATTAGTTAGTTCCCCAGCAAAGACATGTTTAAAGATCGCACGGCCACCGTGGGCCAGGGGCTGATCAGGGGTCACCTGCCCACAGTGATGATGGGGTCCTACCGTGAGCTGGCCGGAGGGTGGTCCGGCTCTCGCATCCCATCGTGGCCTCCGCTTCCTCCAACCGTTTGACCTTGACCTCGCCCCAGGCTGGGTTCTTCCCAGAAGGGCGTGTAGGGTCTACACCTGTGGGCGGGCGCCGGCCGCAGGAACCCGCAGAGGGCAAGTTGCTCTCAGAAGCATCCCAGGGGCTCTGAAATGCCAACCGAGGCCCGTGGGGATTTCCGAAGCCGGCCTGGCTCTTTAGAAATGTCCTGAGTCGGGCCCGGCCGGCGTGGCTCGGTGGTTGAACGTTTACCTGAGACCCAGGAGGTCAGGGTTCGATTCCCGGTCAGGGCCCAGGCCGGGGTGGCGGGCTCCATCCCCAGTATGGGGCGTGCAGGAGGCAGCCGATCCATGATTCTCTCTCATCATGGATGCTTCTCTCTCTCTCTCCCTCTCCCTTCCTCTCTGGAATCAATTAAACAACCAAAAACGAAAAGGCCCAGAAGCAAAATGCAGGTGGGGTGGGTCGCCCGCCCCTGCGGCTGCGCTGACGCCATGATCCCGGCCGCAGCTGGGAAAGGGCTGGGGAGGCAGGATCCGGGCAGGCAGGTGCCTGTGGCAGCTCCTGTCACCCCCAGAGCATCACACAGCCCGGCCCAGACCCCGGGCCAGGAAGGAGGAGGCTCCCCGAAGAGGAGCAGCCAAGAGGGCGCAGGTGTGGGCCCGGCCTGCACCTGCAGCCGCTCCTTCAGCATCTGAGAATGAGAGGGACCTGGAACCTGCGCTTGGACCCCAGGAACTGAACGTTTGAACCGGTGCTTCTTTCTGGCCTCATTTTAAGGCCCGGGAAATGCAGCGACTCTACCTGCAAGTGTGGCCGCGCCCTCGGAATCACCGGCGAATCCAGCCCACGGCTCGCCCTGGAAGCTCCGGGGGTGGGGTCCCGGGTCAAGAAGTTCCTGGGGGGCAGGCGGGTCTCAAGCCACAGCCCTGGGTGGATCTGTCTTCTTTCCTCGGTCCAGGCCACGGCCACGCAGGGGTACGCAGGGCGAGCCCCAGGCCGGGATGGGGTGGCTATGCTGCGGGTGTGGACAATCCCAGGAGCCCGCGAGGCTCCCTCCTCCGCCTCCGTGTGTGAGGAAGCTAATGAGCTCAGCCTGGCTCTCGTCAAACCCACCTGCTCCCGAGAAAAGTTCATCAACAAGGGCTGGGGTTGCCCTTTCCACCCCCTTCCCAGCTCACTTCCCTCCGTGGGACGCGGCCACCACAGACCCTGGGGGTGTGGACAGTGGCAGTGAAGCAGGAAGGGGGTGCCCCCTGGTCAAATATTATATATATAATATTTTTCAATTTATTTCAGAGAGGAAGGGAGAGAGGTAGAGATAGAAACAGCAGTGATGAGAGAGAATCGTGGGTCGGCTGCCTCCTGCGAGCCCCCTACTGGGGATGGAGCCCGCGACCCGGGCGTGTGCCCTGACCAGGAATCAACCGTGTCCTGGTTGGTAGGTGGGTGCTCAACCACTGAGCCACACCAGCTGGGCTGTAACACATTTTTAAACACAGAAACATGAAGCGATGGTTTAGGGCTGCGTGAGGTTCCCCTCCAGGGAGACATCGATGGCCAGTGCTGGCTTCTGCCAGTTCCAGAGCCACGGGGGCAGCTGCCCTGCTCGAGGGGGCAGCTGCCCTGCTCGAGGTGCCCGGGAGGTGCCCAGGCTGAGCCGGATGCGCACTGAGCATCGGGAGTGAATGGAGACCGGCTCCAGCGCACGCCCTCCCCCCACACACACCTCCGAGCCTCAGGTTTTATGAATGACACCTTCCAAGACCTGCTGGCGCACGGCCTGCCTCACGGACACCCTGAGGTGCCCTCAGGAAGGGCTGCCCACCGAGCGGCTACAGATGGCACTGGCTGTCCTCCACGGCGCCCGCTCTGTGCCAAGCTGGGCAGTGCGGGGTCTGACGTCACGAAGGCGAGACTGTCCGGGCGTTGGGTCTCCCTGTGGCACACCCGCCTGGCCCTGCCCGAGGTCAACGCCACGCTCAGCTGACAGTGCTAACGGGTCCGGGTGCCCACATTCCTGGGGTTGCCACTCAGGCCTTACTCCCCTCTCCCCCAGGGCACCTCTCCCTCCCTCCATCTCCGTCCCCTCGGACTCTCTAGCCACCGAGTGCCCACTGGCTTTGGCCGTGAATTCGCTGCTCAGGTGTCCCCGGCCCTCCCAGCCGTCCCTCTAATTGTGCCCAGAGAGAGCACTGCCCGCAGCCACCAGGCCCTGTACCACATGGGTAGCCAGTCTTGTTCTTTCCTTCTTTTTTAAATAGATTTTTATTGATTTCAGAGAGGAAGGGAGAGGGAGAGAGAGAGAGAGAGAGAGAGAGAGAGAGAGAGAGAGAGAAGCATCCATGATAAGAGAGAATCATGGACCGGCTGCCTCCTGCACGCCCCGCACTGGGGATGGAGCCTGCAACCCGGGCCTGTGCCCTGACCGGGAGTTGAACCGTGATGCTCAACCAATGAGCCACACCGGCCGGACCCGTTCCTTGAACTGTCTGAATGCAGCATGAATTCACCTGAGAGATGCTTCTCGTTTTCCTCATCCTCTCCTTCCACCCAGGAGGAGACAGGTGGGAAACCTCTCTAAATGGCCTTCGGGGCTGCTGGCATCACATGGCAGCCACGTTCAGTCCCGCTGCTCACGCCTGGCAGGTGCTCCCTCTCCGGCGAGGATGGCTCACCTGAGGGGCCAGGGGGCAGGTGCCAGCTCCCCTGGGGACGCTGGAGAGGGGACCCCCACACTCTTCGCCCTGCCCATCACGGGAGCACTGGCTGCCCCGCCCATGCCTCCTGCCTGCCCTGCCCTTTGACCCCATCTCCTCCCCACGGCTCACCTAGCACATCTGCTGCCTGTCGGTGTTCCACCAGCTAAGCAGTGGCCATTGTCTCTTCTGCCACCCCGTCTGGGGGGGGGGGGCTCCCTGGTGCACCCCTCCCTTGTGGGGAGGAGGCAGAGCTTGACGTTAGGACACGGTCAGCCCAGCCAGTGTGGCTCAAGGGTTGAGCATCAACCAATGAACCAAGGGGTCACGGTTCGCTTCCAAGTCAGGGCACATGCCCCGGGTTGCAGGCTCCATCCCCAGTGTGGGGCGTGCAGGAGGCAGCCGATCGATGATTCTCTCTCATCATTCATGTTTCTCTCCCTCTCCCTTCCTCTCTGAAATCAATAAAAATATTTTAAAACAAACAAACAAAAAACAAAGGACACGTTTAGTTTAAGCCCCCAGGGCAGGGCCACCTGGGGACACCCGAGCCGTCCGGAGACGTGACCGGAGGCCGTGAGACTCCACCCTGGCATCCAGGCCTCTAGAAAGAGGCTTGGCTGTTGCCCAGAAACCCGCCGTGGCCCTCGCTGACCTTTTGCTGACCTTCCTCTCTGTTCTCCCAGCCAGATCTGTGGGTGCTGGTTCCAATTCTTATCAGAAAAGCAGGGCCAGGCAGACATGTGGACACCCCAGGCAGGCTGGGAACTTGGCGCGCCTTCAAGGTAGAGCCCCTTTAATATCTGTTCAATAAAAAAAAAAAGGGTAGGGCCAAGGAGAAAATGATTGTCTGCTGCTGACTCTAGAAAAGCAGATTTCCTTTCTCGTTCCTTTCTGCTGGCCAAAGAATGGATGTTCTAAAAAAGAAAAAGCCAAATATCTCCTGGAACACATCTCATTGTGTCTGTGAATTCTCCTCTGCCCCATCTTTCCTATTGTTTATCGAAGGAGGTAACTTCTTAGCAGATATAAACAAGAGTTCAAGATTGGGATGAGCCCTGGCCAGTTTGGCTCAATGGATAGAAGCGTCGGACTGCGGACTGAAGGGTCCCAGGTTCGATTCCAGTCAAGGGCACAGGCCCGGGTTGTGGGCTCGACCCCCAGCGGGGGGGTGGGCAGGAGGCAGCCTATCCGTGATTCTCTCTCATCATGGATGTTTCTCTCTCCCTTTCCCTTTCTCTCTCTGAAAGTCAGTAAAAAAATATTTAAAAAACAATTTTTTTTTCAATGGGCTGCAGCTGTCAGCGTGCAGGTGACTGTGGCCGCTCTTGACCCGAACAGACGTGCTGTGCTTGTTTTATTCTTTCTTTTATCTTCCTGCCCGGAGTTGGAAGGAAGAGGCAGTGTAAGGCCCTTCATGCAGGTCAATACCACCTGCTGTCCCAGCACCAGGCAGGGCTGACTGCTCCCTCCCCGTGTCTGCCAGCTGCCCCCGAGACCCCAGAGACAAGACAGAAGCAGGGCTGTACGGACCGGGACTCAAATACACAGAGCAAGCACCGCCTGCAAAAGAGGACCAAGCTGCCTGCTGGAATGATTGTCAGAAACATCACATTCTGCCCTGGCCGGTGTGGCTCAGTGGATAGAACGTCAGCCTGCGGACTGAAGGGTCCCAGGTTCGATTCCAGTCAAGGGCACATGCCTGGGTTGTGGGCTCCATCCCCGGTGGGGGACGTGCAGGAGGCAGCCGATCCATGATTCTCTCTCATCATTGATGTTTCCAGCTCTTTCTTTCTCTCCCTTCCTCTCTGAAATCAATACTTAAAAAAAAGAGAGAGAGAGAGAAGAGACCATGTTAATGTGCCAATGAGACAAGCCGGGCCATGCTAGGCCGCCCGACGCCATCACCAAACGTACGTGCGCCAGCGCGAAGGGTAAAAGACGCTCGCTCCACGGGCTCTCGAAGCAGCAATTGCAGCCATCAATTTAGCCGGACACGTATCTTGTCTTGACCATTATTGAGTCATTCGTCTCCGTGTCGAGGCCTTGCCAGCGTTGGACCCAATTCAACGAGTCTCCATGGCGATAAATAGAGGCGAGCGCACGCCGGGGAGAGACCCCTGGGCAGCAAGGTGTGGGGGTCGCCGAGTGACCTCCCGGGACAGGTGGCGGGAAGCCGGCGAGCGGAGGAGGAGACCTGGGAGGCTGCAGCGGCCTGCGCTGCCCGAGGGCTCCCCCACCAGCCTTGCTTCTTGCTTTCCTCCTAACGCTATGGGACGAGGAGAGCCAAGCTGACCGGTGTCCGGGTTTGTTTCTCTTTGACACTATTGAAGCCAAAGTAGGCTCCCTGGCCCGGCTGGTGTGGCTCAGGGGTTGAGCATCGACCTAGGAACCAGAAGGACACGGTTCGATTCCCGGTCAAGGGCACACGCCCGGGTTGCGGCCTCCCTCCCCAGTGTGGGGCGTGCAGGAGGCAGCCGATCCATGATGCTCTCTCATCATGGATGTCTCTCTCCCTCTCCCTTCCTCTCTGAAGTCAATAAAAATATGGGTTTTTTAGAAATCAATGTGATGACCTTCTAGCACTTTCCTTCTGCACTCCAGTGCCTCCCGCCCATCCCCCCGTGCACACACCACACTTTGGGGAGCCGCTCCCCTGGAGGAGGCTGAGTTAACATTCCTGCCGCCCCAGTCCCCACCTCGTAGATGGATTCCATAGGGGGTGACTCAGACTTGGCCCCCCTCAGCCCTGCCCAGAAATGCCAGCCTCTCGCCTGGGCGGGGCACCGTCCGCGCAGCTGGCCTTCCCGTCGGACAAGCAGGGCTTTCTCGGGCCCACGGGCACGGCGCCCAGTAGATGAAAAGCTCAAGACCGATCCAGGCCACTCTTGTCTTCGTAACACAAGCGGTTCCTTTTGTGGGGCCCGAGAGCGCTTTTCCCATGGGCTGGTCACGCAGCTGTTGGGGACACGGCTCCCACAGTCCCAGGAGGCCGCGACTCCCCCAGGGCAGGGTCCTGGGTGCAGGGAATTCCAGCGAAGCCGTAAATGTCACTTTTCATGCGCACAACATCCTCTGTGGAGCCCAGAGTGGGTGTCGGCCAATTCCACGTCGATGGAGACAAGAGGCAGCGTTCAGCGGGTGCTGGGCCCGCAGCCCCGGGTGACCCGCGTCCCGTGGAATCCAGACGCCGGCGACGGGAACCCTGAGCTCACGGAGTCGGCGCCTGGAGGTCTGGGCAGAATCACATCTTCAAGCATCGTTTTCTGTCATTGACATGTTTTCACATTGGTTTGCATTTTTTCTCTCTTTTTTACGACGTATATATAGTTTAAAGTAATAAAGTATGTGTAATTTCTTAAAATTTTTATTTCTTGCCCTAACCGGTTTGGCTCAGTGGATAGAGCGTCGGCCTGCGGACTGAAAGGTCCCAGGTTCGATTCTGGTCAAGGGCATGTACCTTGGTTGCGGGCACATCCCCAGTAGGGAGTGTGCAGGAGGCAGCTGATCGATATTTCTTTCTCATGGATGTTTCTAACTCTCTATCCCTCTCCCTTCCTCTCTGTAAAAAATCAATAAAATATATATTTTTTTAAAATTTATTTCTTAAGAAAGAGAGGAAGGGCCTGCTAGTGTGGCTCAGTGGTTGAGCATCAACCACTATGAACTGAGAGGTCACGGTTCGATTCCTGGCCAGGGCACGTGCCCGAATTTTGGGCTCGATCTCCAGTGTGGGGCGTGCAGGAGGCAGCCGGTCCATGATTCTCTCTCATCATTGATGTTTCTCTCGTTCCCTCTCCCTTCCTCTCTCTGAAAAATCAATAAAAACATATTTTAAAAAGCAAACAAAAAAGGACACCGCGCTGAAACATCGCAGGCTGTTCAGGAGACATGTCATTCTGGGAATGACCCCCTCCCCCAGGTCCAAACCCACCCCTGGCCCCCCATGGCCACCTGCCCTCCCCGGCATCCGCGCCTCCCTCCCGGGCGCAGCTTCCGCACGGCCATCCTATCTGTTCGTGGCTCGGGAAGGGACACGGAAAGGCCCAGGGCCCCTGGTGTGGGGCCGGACGGACTGGGCAGAGCTCTACGTTCTATTTTTGCGTCGAAGCCAAGATGAAAAGAGCTTCCCAGCAGGACACTATTATTATTCTTGGACAGCCGTCTATTCTTACCACTCGGGCCAGATCCTATCTCCCGCATTGGAGTGAGGTCAAGCGAGATCCTTCGCCTTCCCACCGCCGCACTGTATTTTTAAAACCTCTGTCGGCGTTGGACTTGAACTCGGCCGGGATCTGTTTCTGAGTTTATCGCGTCCCAGTTGGCAACGCCCCGGTGCCCCCAGGGTTCACTGGCAAGTTTAAAAGCGAACTTTCGGCCTTTTCATCTCTAGATGTTCTTGTCGCAGCAACTCGGGGGGCGGGGCGGGGGGGGGAGGGGGCAGTTAATAAAAAGGTTCTGCAAAGAAAAAAACAAGATGAGCAGGCTCTTCATCTCAATGCGCTCAGCCTGATATCAAATAAACATCTATTGGGGGCGGGGGGGGGGGGGAGCTACATTGTAAAACAGAAACATCTCGCCATCTGTCTGAAGCGCTTCCAACATCATGACATCACACGCGGCCGACGGCTGGCTGTCGGTGCCAATAACTTGGCAGAGAGGAGCGGTGCCCTCCTGGGACGGCACAGCCCATCACAGCGTCCCTGCCTCACTGCCACGTACCAGTTGTTGTTGTTTTAATATATTTGTATTGATTTCAGAGAGACAGGGAGAGGGAGAGAGAGAGAGAAACAGCAACGATGAGAGAGCATCACGGATGGGCTGCCTCCTGCAGGTCGCACGCTGGGGATGGAGCCCGCCACCCGGGCATGTGCCCTTGACCGGGAATCGAACCGTGATCTCCTGGTTCCTAGGTCGATGCTCAACCACTGGGCCACGCCAGCCGGGCCCACTTACCATTTTTATATCGACGGTCGGGGTGAGCAGAGAACCCAATGCTCAGTGGAGGAAGGGACAGGCCGGTGCTCTATCCACTGAACCAAACCGGCGAGGGTGACAACTGAATAAATTGGAGGCATGTATGTGTGTCTCCTGGATCAGCAGAAGCATGGGATGGAGTGCGGCCCCAGGTCATCAGGCCGCCCTGTGTTGGTGCTTCTCCCCTTTCGTGGGCACAGACACAGCTGGTGTGGCACCGATGACGGTATCTTTCCCCCCTCTCCCCGCCCCCTAGGTTCTGGCTCTTTACCCACAGTGCTCTGCAGCAGATGGAGTGTTGCGTGGCTGGGACCTGGGGTGACAAATTGCTCAGATGGCCAAGAGGTGACAGAGAGGGGAGTGTCTGGGCAGGGCTTCCAAATGGCCTTTTCCCAGCCCACTCCTCCTGCCCACTCCTCCGGGCGCCGGTGCCAACCCCTGACTCCAGAGTCAGCAGGCACTGCCGATGGGTGACCACGCCGGCCAGCTGCCCGGAGGAGGAGGCGCAGCAGCGCGAGGACAGCTGGCGGGTGACGGCGAAGGGTTCTGGCATCTCCTCTTAGGAGAGACGCCAGGGGTACTGACACCCAAGGGGACGGATCACAGCTGCGGGCGGTTCTCTTACTCAAGGCACGTGGGTGGTAGGGGGTTGGTGTTGAGTCCGATGCTGTCCCAGGGCCAAGTTATTCCTTTTTTTAAAAAAAAATATATATATATATATATATATTTTTTATTGATGTCAGAGAGTAAAGGAGAGGGAGAGAGAGATAAAAATATCAATGATGAGAGAGAATCATGGATCGGCTGCTTCCTGCACGCCCCGCACTGGGGATGGAGCCCACAACCCTGGGCCTGTGCCCTGACTGGGAATCGAACCGTGACCTCCTGGTTCATAGGTCGATGCTCAACCACTGAGCCACACCAGCTGGGCTACTTGTACCATTTTAGAATACAATATCATACCATCATAATACTAAATTATAAGGAATTTCCCTAGTTTAATGTGCTACGTTTTTTTTCAATGAAAATTATCACTCAGCTAGAAAATGTTCTCAGGAGATTTGCTTTCCTGAAAAGGACGAGTACGAGGTAACCAGCCCGCCTCTGGTTTGTTTAGGTTCCGTTTCCTTGACGTTGGTTCTCCGAACGGGTAGGCCTCTTCCTTCAACTTGTAAATATTGGCTGCTTGACAAAGCTTGGCTTCTCTGTCCTTAGAGTCTTAACTCGGATCTTGCTAGAAATATTTCCTACCCAGACACGCACCCGGGGCAGACCCGCCGCGACGCAGCACCCGACGACAGAAGTAAACGTGATCGTTAGCCCGACCTCATTATTTCAGATCCCACTCTACGCGGATCCGAAACGCTGGGCTCCTACCGGCAGCCTCGGGCTTGGAGCGAGGACATACATCAAAGAGGAAATGGAAAATACAAAGAGAATTGGGAGCAGGATTAAACGAAAGAATGGAGGGAAAGAGACTTGGCGGGGAGAAACAGAATAACAGGACAGAATGGAGAAAATGGTGAGGAGAGAGTTGGGGGTGGCGGGGGGGGGTGGAGGGGGGGAGCAGATAATTGAAAAATGGCGATAAAGGAGTCCGACCGTCTCCAGCTTTAGGGCCCTGATCTGTCTCCTGGTGACAAAGACGACTTTGCAGAACGCCCTTTGTGTGAAAAAATTAAACCCGGATAGCACGCCGCTGTCCTGCCCGCCAGACATATTCCTTTGAGATAACAGGTTATCGGGCTCCAGAGCCCCGCTAATCCCCTCGCCTCCGCTGAAAACCAGCCTGGAAAGGCAGCCCGGCAGCCCTCTGATATCCCGGTATCGGCTCCCTGAAAAGAGCATCTTTCAATTAGCGACGGCATGACACCCGGGCCACCGCATCCGGTCGCCGAGCGGCAGTCTGTCCCGTAGAGCCCAGCGAGCTGCGCCCCTGAGTTGCCGCAATCAGCAAACCAGCAAGACTGCCCGACAGATAATCCCCAAACCATGACAAGCAATACCTCCACCTGCGGAATCTTTCAGAAAACTCCCCCGGAGGAAATCCAGGCCTGGGGGGGGGGGGGGGGTTGTGAAGCCACAGGCGCCCGGCCGCTGATATCAGAATCGCAGTATGGCTCTCGGCTCGACCGTCCCATCTCATCCTGTGACCACGGGAGGCGGGACAGTGCTCGAAGCCCTCTGGACGGCGCTCGAATATTTCATGCAGCTGAAACCAAGCAATTGTTCCCCTTGGAAATCATGGCAGCATGAAGACAAAGCTTTAACATTTTCTTTTTGTTGGTAATCCTCCCTCGAGGATATTTCCCCATTGATTTTCAGAGAGAGTGGAAGAGAGAAGTAAAGACAGAGAGAAACATCGATGTGAGAGAAACACATCGATGGGTTGCCTCCTGCACGTGCCCTGACCAGGGCCCGGGCCGGGAGGAGACTGCAATCGAGGCAGGTGCCCTTGACCGGAATCGAACCCGGGACCCTTCGGTCCACAGGCCAATGCTCTATCCACTGAGGAACACCGGCCAGGGCCAAAGCTTTAACTGTTAAAGTTTAACATTTTCTAAGCCAGTGGTTCTCAACCTTGGCTGCACATTAGAATCTCCTGGGAATCTTTTTAAAATCCTGACTTCTGGGCCTCATCCTCCGGAAATTCTGTTTCTTTGTTACTCATGTTGTGGCCCCACCCCATCACAAAGAAACAGAATTTCCGGAGGATGAGGCCCAGAAATCAGGATTTTAAAAAGATTCCCAGCTGATTCTAATGTGCAGCCAAGGTTGAGAACCACTGTTCTAAGCACTTTCTTGGTGACCTTGCATAATTGTGCATTTTGAACGCGCACCTTAGCCTGCGGGACTGGGGGCGGGGACACGGGGAGCTGAGGTCTCAGGCCAAGGGAATCGAGTCTCCCTGGACATGCCCGTCAGACCCGGGCCCGCTCCTCCTCCTGCTGATTTTCCCACAATCCATTGCAGCCCCAGCCCTTCCCCGCAGGGCTGCTGAGGATGGGACTGCATTTCGGCGCCGGGAGGGGCAGGACAGGCTGGGGGACGCCGCTGACAGCACAAGAGGCAGGAGGTGCCACATGGAGCTTCCCAGAAGGTGCAGGCACAGGGGCCGGACGCCAATGGTGCTTGCTGGGAATTTGCCGATTGTGCAAGGATATGCTTTGTGCAAACCAGGCCAGCGGGAGTCCCCTACACCCTCCTCTTCGCTTTGTCCCCTTCCAAAGACACACAGGGACTCACAGTTACACACACACACACACACACACACACACACATGCACTTTCGGGCTGTGTGTCCGCCCCAGGACTCACCTGGCACAGACAGCTGGCTGGCTCTCGGGAGGGCGCGTGAGAATAGCATGGAGCAGACGCCAGCCCCAGGAGCAGGCTGAAGAGGGCACGGAAGGGCACGGAAGGGCCGAGGGGGCGGGGGCAGGTGCAGAGCGACACCTGACCAGGTCACACCTGCTTCCGGCCCGCAATCCCCGAGGGCCTCGCCAGCACCCCTGGCGGCGGGCGGACTCCTTAAGGGAAAAGAAAGGGATGCATGTGCCCAGGGACAGTGAGTCGCCCGGATGGGAATGTGCCCCCGGTCCTTGCCCTGAGCTCGCTCCATTCGATTTGTTCCAAGGGCTGGGGGGTCCGGACGGCACAGTGAACCCAAGGACCCCTACC
>NW_005871772.1:271268-274272 GCF_000147115.1 Myotis lucifugus | reverse complement strand
TAAATGATCAGGAGTGATCGTCAACTTTGAATCACACTAATGTGGCTTGTCTGGTGATGAGACTGGCCGGGAGTAGGTGGGAGTGGGCTATGGGTGGATCTGGCGTAGATGACCTCTACCAGCCGAGTCTACCTGTCCCCTTGCCTGCTCCTGTCCCTGCCCCCCATGACCCTTCCCTGCCGCCAGCTTCCTTCTCGTGTGACCTCCTCCATTTCCCATCCAAGGCCCCAGATTGTTTAAAGTCCCCAGGGGCTCCTTCGTTTTCCTCCCTTGTGAGCATATTCCCTGCAAATGCCCCCCTCCAAGAGCTAATTGGTGCCATCTGGACCCACCACTGCCTTCCTCCCAGCCCTCGCCCCGGGGATGCGTCTGCACCCCGCCCCAGGCGAGGCGCTCTGCACAGCTTCAGGGGAACATTTGGTGGAAGGAAGTCACCCCGAGGACCCTGGCCAGGAGCTGACAGAGGACTTCCTTTCTCCACGGATCCGGTCGTAAACAAAACGTTCAAGTCCTGCGCTGAGCGTCTGCCCCCTGGTGGTCAGGGCGCATCATAGCGACCGGTCATTCTGCCGTTCGGTTGATTTGCATATTGGGCTTTTATTCTATAGGATTTATAGAGATTGGACAATTAATGGTGACTTCCTACCCAAACACCTCGTGTGTCTTTTCTTCATCTGAGACAATACACATTTTCCATGTCATCTTATTCCTAGCTGTCTGCTTTTTATCTGTGTTATTTCCAAAGGGGTGTTTTCTTGTATTTTATCTTCTGGTTACGGTCTGCAGAGGTAAAACCGGTTGATTTTTGTTATACTCAGCGTGTTCACTGTGTAAAAAGTTTTCTGTTGGTTCTCCTGGGGTTTCTGGCCTACAGTTATGTCAATATGGATGTATCTCCTCCTTTCCAAATTGTCACCTTCATTTATTTTTCTTGCCTAATTGACTTAGCCAGTATCTCCAGAGGAAATACTTCCAGTGGTCTGAGTGGGCCACTCTGGCTCTCCCCCACATAACTGGTAATGTTATTTTCAAGGTCCCCAATCCAGGGGTCAGGAATAGATAAACACATTGTTTTGTGATTGGCTGACATCAGAAAATAAGCATAGACACCATTGTAAAGCGTTGCTTTATTAGTTTTTGTGTGAGATGGTCCTGTCCAATCAATCATCCTGTTACAAAAAGATGAGATGAATTAACCTGATACATTTTTTTTCTATTTTCCTCCAGAAGACAACAAAAAAAATGTTAATAGTGGACTAGGACTTGGATATCCATTTTAATTTCACATAACAAAAGAGTCATCTTCATGGGGCAATAAGTTATTGACAAAAACCCAAAGATTGGGTAAGGTGAGGGTATTCACAATCAAGTATTAAATTGCTTAGACAAGCAGGCATTCATGGACCAAGGAGTACAGCTTTGCTTTCCCGAAACGCCAATTGGATGGGGATTTTCAAGGAAATCTGTCCAGGACCAGCCAGCGTGGCTCAGTGGTTGGGCGTCGACCTATGAACCAGGAGGTCACGGTTTGATTCCCAGTCAGTGCACATGCCCGGGTTGCAGGCTCGATCCCCAGTGTGGGGCGTGCAGGAGGCAGCCCATCCATGATTCTCTCTCATCATTGATGTTTCTCTCTCCCTCCCTCTCCCTTCCTCTCTCTGAAATCAATAAAAAAAAGAACTTATTAAAAAAGAAAAAAGAATCTGTCCAGTGTCAGGCAGTAGTGGTTGTTGCTGGCGTGGCTTTCGTGGTGGACGGGGAATGGATGGCTGGTTAGGGCGGGCGGGTGGGCAGGTGTGTTGAAACCCGAGAGCCATGGCCACAGAACAGGGGGTCCACAGAGGAGGTGGGAAGCCCAGGTTCCCAGGCTCACATCATTCTTATGTGAAAACAAGCCCCGTGGCACACAGTCCCCCAAAGCCACGGAAGGCACTTCGTGAGGAGCACCTGCTAAGAGCGCCCGCCGGTCCCCGTCACTCCTGCTCCCTCGCTGACCAGCGCTGTGTCTCAGACAAAGCCCATTGGTCTCCTCCGGCCCAGTTTCATCATCTGTGACTCCTACCCACTGAGCTGACACGAGAATTAACGGGCATCCTGATCACTCAGGTCTTAGGCCGATCCCATGCCTACC
Organism: Myotis lucifugus; assembly: GCF_000147115.1. NCBI lineage: Eukaryota > Metazoa > Chordata > Mammalia > Chiroptera > Vespertilionidae > Myotis > Myotis lucifugus. The sequence continues at coordinate 272,141 of NW_005871772.1, read as the reverse complement.
TTCAAGCCCGGCCATGGTCCTGGGGTGGGCAGCAAGCTAACTGCTCCCTTCCTGTGCCCTGTGGGAGGATTTCAGGGCCCCGAGGAGGTGCCAGGAGCCAGGCGTTGCCACGTAGAAAACGGAAATGCTGCCGGGCCGGCGTGGCTCAGTGGTTGAGCATCAACGTATGAACCAGGAGGTCAGGGTTCGATTCCCGGTCAGGGCACAGGCCCAGGTTGCAGCCTCGATGCCCAGTAGGGGGCGTGCAGGAGGCAGCCGATCGATGATTCTCTCTCATCATGGATGTTTCTCTCTCTCTCTCCCTCTCCCTTCCTCTCTGACATCAATAAAAATATATTTTTAAAAAAGGAGAAAGCGGAAATGCTGCCCCACTGATAGGCTGCTCCCTGGAAATCTTCAGGGGTTTTCATCTGAGCTCGGAGATGCGCGTGAAGCACAGACGGACGGCGAAAAGCTGCTCATCCCGGACCTGGGGTCCATCAGCTCCGTCGATTGCACGTCTGCGGGAAGGAGGGACGGGATAGCGGGAGACGCATCTACGCCGAATTTCCTTTTCACAGGCTCTCGCGTCAGGAGATACTTCAATCGCCGCAGAAAGCCAGACGGCACAGGGAAAGCGCCCCGTCTCCGGGAGAGCTCACCCCGACTTTTGCTGAAAGGGGCTCCGACGAAAAGACTTCCACATCCTGAGCAGGATGCTCCCATTGCCGACTCGGGGAGGTGCCTCCCAGTGACATTTAGGAGGAAACTCAGCCGGTGCCCCCGCTCCCCTGCACATTCCCACCTGGGGACCCCTCTCAGCCTCGGGAGAGCCGGCCTGGCCACCTCTGTCCTGGAGACCTGGAGGCTCTGGGTCTCCGCCATCGACCCAGG
>NW_005871772.1:234831-271168 GCF_000147115.1 Myotis lucifugus | reverse complement strand
CCTGCCCTGAGCCTTCGCATACGTGACTCGGCTCATTCACCTCCTTCCCTTGTCGCGTCCCACATGTCTCAGGCCTGCGCTTCCCGCACACCAGCTGTGGCCCAGGAGGCCACCTCGCTCTCCCCCGCCTCCCTGGGGGGCTGGAGCTGCAGGATCATGGCCTGCAGGGTCTCCTTCACCAGCCGGAGCTCGCTCCGCAGGGACTGTGGCCGCGGTTAAGGAACAATCCGGCCTCGGAAGAGCGCGCGCGCGCGGGCCCGCGAGTGGGCGGGCGGGCGGGCGGCAGATGGGCACTGCGATCTAATTGCAGTTTCCAGCTCTTCCAAATCGCAGGCGTTAAATATTAATGCGCATTTGACACTTCGTTTAAGAGCGACAGCAATCTCTCCACGGCCTGGGGTTGCCAACGGTCTCAAGTGGGGCCTTAAGAAAGGAAAAGGCAGCCCTTGCCAGTGTGGCTCAGTGGATAGAGCATCAGCCCGGGGGACTGAAGGGTCCCGGGTTCGATTCCGGCCAAGGGTACATGCTGGGTTGCAGGCTCGATCCCCAGTGTAGGGTGTGCAGGAGGCAGCTGATCAATGATTCTCATCATTGATATTTCTCTCTCTCTCTCTCCCTTTCCATTCCTCCCTGAAATCCATAAAAAAATATTTTAAAAATAAAATTAAAAAAGAAGCAAGGGGCTGTCTCCGGTGCTGGGCTGGGGACCATGAACCAGTGGTGGTTTCTCTCCCTCAGTCCCTCCCTGTGCCCTACCCCCCTCCACCTGCTGCCAGAACAGCTCTGATACAGGTGAGAAGCGGGTTGGATTCTTCTCGTCTAAGCAAACGAATTGAACCTCACCCAACAGGAGCAAAGGGAAAACAGAGAAATATGTGGACGCCACGGAATCACCATGAGGTCACCCCATGAGGTCAGACCACGTGGGTATGGCTCCGTCCCAGGCGGAGAGCCTCCAGCTTTGGGACAGGCAGCTCCGGGGTCTTAGCTCCCGGCGGCCGTCTCTTCCGTTTAAGGGCAATGTTGGCCCAATGTCAAGAGGAAAAGACAACCTTAGGTTGTGATGTTCAAAGGCTTCTCTTTCTAAGAAAATAAGCAGCAGCAGAGGAGCCTGGGAATTATGCAGATGAGCCTCTCCTCAGCATCAAATGCGGAGCCACCCTGCAAGGCTGTTGGCAGCTTGTCATTCTCTTGGCGCTTCCCCGGCCACCGTCACGTGTGCCATTTGCATGCATTTCCTGGGCCGGCTCCCTCCTGGCACCAGAACTTGAGGGGAAGGAGGGTGGGGCCCAGGGGGTGCAAGGAAGAAAGAACCGGGTACTTTTTTAACGTCTCCGTGCGCCTCCATTTCTCGGGGCAGCTCTGCTACGCTTTGGTCGAGACGCACACGACGAGACCAGCCAGAGCGCACGTGGTCCCAGGCTGGGCCCCACGCTGCACCCGAATCGCAAGGTTATGCGAGTAAAGCACAGAACTGAAGCCGTTTCGGAAACCAACAAACTAATTACCTTTGCTAGACGGCCGGGCAACACGCCCTATGGGTAACACCCCGAGCGATGACAAAGGTTTCCGAGAGAGAAACTGAACTCAGCGGAGATGCTCCTTAAAGAGCTCGCCATCGAGCGTTTCCCGGGAGGTCAAGGTTACCTTCTGTGCATCTATGGACCGGACCGGGCTTCAGAGAAGAGTAGGAGTTGAAAGCCAGAAGGTGGTGGAGATTTTATCTGCCGGGGAGGGGTTGACTTCAGTACCGAAACCAGTCCCTGTATGTCCCCAATGATCTCAGCAAGGATCAGCAACATTGTCAAAAAAAAAACAGGGCTTCAAGCCCTGGCCGGTGTGGCTCAGTAGATAGAGCATCGGCCTGCGGACCAAAGGGTCCTGGGTTTGATTCCGGTCAAGGGCACGTACCTTGATTGCAGGCTGTTCCCCGGCCCAGGCCCTGGTCGGGGCACGTGCAGGAGGCAACCAATCGCTGTGTTTCTCTCACATCGATGTTTCTCTCTGTCGTTCCCTCTCTCTTCCACCCTCTCTAAAAATCAATGGGAAAATATCCTCGGGGGAGGATTTAAAGAAATAAACTTCAGTAAAATGCTTTGATTAGAGCTTGAAATGTGGACAGTGACTGTGTATCCCCCAGAGGGGCCCCTCCTTTTGCTTCTGCCTCCTGAGGCTCAAGCAGGGCCCGGGCTTGTCGCTGGGAGATGCTGCCACCAGGCAGACATGACCTTGGACCAGCCACCGGTGTCTCAGCCTCCGTTTTCTCAGCCAGCCAGGAGGGATCGGAACCCCTATCGACCCACAGCCGTTTATTAGAATTAAATGGCTTTTTAGACAAACCGTGGTGTGGCCACTGATCAATCCCTTTAAGCGTTTGGTTCAAAAGAGTTGCATCGACTTCCCTTGAAACCTCTACCAGGATGTGGTTTGAGGTTGTGACAGAGATGCTGAGCATGGAGGGATGGGGGGGGGGGGGGCGTGCAAATGGACGTGGAGGATCTAGTTTTGTACCTGAAACCAAGCACTGGCCATGTATAAGGACTGTGTCCAGCCTACTTCCTGAATGCAGCCTCATTTAACCCCCGTAGACTTAGGGGTTGCCCGGCCGGCGTGGCTCAGGGGTTGAGCATCGACCTATGAACCAGGAGGTCGAGGTTCCATTCCCGGTCAGGGCACAAGCCCAGGTTGCGGGCTCCATCCCCAGATGCATGTGCTCAGACACCTGAGCTCACCTGGAAACAGCAGGCCTGGAATCACGGGGCATTTTCTAAGCCAGCGGTTCTCAACCCTCCTCATGCCGAGACCCTTTAATACAGTTCCTCGTGTTGTGGTGACCCCCAATTTCATTGTTACAAATTGAACATAGTTAAAGCACAGTGATGAATCACAAAAACAATATGTCATTATATATGTTTTCCAATGGTCTTAGGCGACCCCTGTGAAAGGGTCGTTGGACCCCCAAAGGGGTCGAGACCCCCAGGTTGAGAACCGCTGTTCCAAGACCTGCGTTTACAGAACCACCTGGCGGGCGGTTCACCCGCGCGAACGAACGGGAAGGATATGAATGAGGACTTCATCATGGCTGTGCATGGCCGTGTGCAGCTGGTCCTCCAGGCACAGCAACTTCTTGCCGATGGCTTCGCATTTCTCGCCCAGCTCTGCGGAAAGGGCGTGCGGTTCCTGGCCAGAGAGGGGGAGAGACCACGTGTAAGCCACAGGTTTTCTCGGGGCCATGAACACCTCTGCTTTTTTGCGGGGCCATGAACGCATCTGCGATTCACCCAGTGGCAGGTCCGGCCTCCCAGCTCTCAGCCTCCACACAGACTCAGAGCACGGGGCCTGAGGGCATCAAATGGCTCCCTCCTCGTTCTGAGGCTAAAACACATTTAAATCAAAGCTGAATCAAGTCGTTTAAAATATGGCTTTGGCCCTAACCAGTTTGGCTCAATGGATAGAGCGTCGGCCTTCGGACTCAAGGGTCCCCGGTTCGATTCCGGTCAAGGGCATGTACCTTGGTTGCGGGCACATCCCCAGTAGGGAGTGTGCAGGAGGCAGCTGATGGATGTTTCTCTCTCATCGATGTTTCTAATTCTCTATCCCTCTCCCTTCCTCTCTGTAAAAAATCAATAAAATATATTTAAAAATAAAATAAAATATGGCTTTGCATTTCTCCCCAAAACATATAATCCTTGCCTATTTTTTAAAAAATTATATACACGCCGTAGCCGGTTTGGCTCAGTGGATAGAGCATCGGCCTGCGGACTGAAGGGTCCCGGGTTCAATTCCGGTCAAGGGCATGTACCTTGGTTGCGGGCACATCCCCAGTGGGGAGTGTGCAGGAGGCGGCTGATCGATATTTCTCTCTCATCGATGTTTCTAGCTCTCTATCCCTTTCCCTTCCTCTCTGTAAAAAAAATCAATAAAATATATAAATAAATAAATAAATAAATAAATAAATAAATAAATAAAATTATATACAGATTGGGAGAGTTTGGGAAAGCAATTTCCGAGGGCACGGTCTGAATTTTAAATTGTTTATATCCTACGATCCAATGATTCTTCCTGCATTCGCTCAAAAAGCAAATGTCTATATTTAAACTCTCTGGTCAAGGGCCCGTACCTGGGTTGCAGGCTCGACCCCCGCATGCGGGAGGCAAACCGCTCGATACGTCTCTCTCACATCGACGTTTCTGTCTGTCTCTCCCCCTCCCTTCCACTCTCTCTAAAAATCAATGGAAAATGATCTTGGGGTGAGGATTAACAAAACATAAAAAAATAAATAAAACAAGCTTGTATTTTTTTAAAAGAAGAAAAGCCCATCTTCCCTCCTTCCCCTCCACGCCGGTCTGATACGGTAGCGCCAGCCCCGCCGGCAGCCTTTCCGATACAATTTGCTTAACTCACTTCATGATCAAAACCTGCAGACTTGGACGCCGGGGCCGACGGCCCAGCTGTGCTGAATTAGAGCAGATGTCAGACTGCTGTCCGCCTCGCCAGGCCCGGGGAGCTTGATGCAAACCAGAGAGCCGGGCTTCCTTTGTGGCGCAGGATTTTCCCATTAAAATGACTTTCGAAAAACATTTATCTATAAAAGTTTACGCTCAGATCAAAAAGGCATTCGGTGGCTGGCCTGCACGGATCCCTAAACCTCACACGCTCCCTAAGCTCTGGCTGACAACCCCAAGGACTTTTTTTTTTTCAGAGAGGAAGGGAGAGGGAGAGAGAGATAGAAACATCAATGATGAGAGAGAATCATGGATCGGCTGCCTCCTGCATGCCTCCTACTGGGGATGGAGCCTGCAACTCGGGCTTGTGCCCTGACCGGAATCGAACCGTGACCTCCTGTTCAGAGGCCGACGCTCACCCACTGAGCAGAGCTGCCGTCTCCTCTCTGTCTCGTCTCTCCCATCGCGTCCCCCTAAAATCAATGAAAACATTTTTTAACGAATATTGAAATAGTTGATTTTTTTCTATCTCTCTCCCTCTCCCTTCCTCTCTGAAATCAATAAACATATCTTTTTTATTGCAAACCACACACACACACACACACACTGCAAACATACAGTAATTTACAACCCGAAAATGCAACTTGAACCTCGTGAGGTCTGTGCGGTTGTTACGTTTCATTCCCTCTCCTGTAGCTGGCGGTGAACCGGAGGCGAGGACCGCCGTCCGCACGCGCTGAGCTGACGCGTTAAATAAAGCCTTCACTCAGCTCGGCCTCCAAAGCGCAGCCTTAGATCTCGCCCCTCAGGCTGTTTTCCAAAGTATTCGCTTGGCAAACGCATTCCAGGGATGCTATAGGGGTTCCTTTCCTTTTTTTTTTTTTTTAATCGTCCACATGAAGAACATGTACCTCAGACAGAGCCCCACCCACCCCACAAAGAACATCTCTCGCGTCCATTTGAAATAGACGGTAAAAAACACACGCATTCCTCTTGCCACATCAACACGGAACCCGACGGCCGCAAGTGAGCGCCCGCGGGCCCCGTGGCACCAATTCAGGCACAAAAGGCGGGTGGTGGTTACTCCCTATAACACAAGGATTCATCCACGGCAGGGCTACACCCTGGGTGAGTGGGGTTTCTTTCAAGAGCATCCAGATGTCAAAAGTGGTGAGGAAAACATCGAGGAGAAGCAAGGCATAGATCAGTGGTTGTCCACCTTGGCTGCACATTAGGATCACCTGGGGACCTTTTTAAAATCCTGATTTCTGGGCCTCCTCCTCCGGAAATTCTGTTTCTCTGTTACTAATGTTGTGGCCCCACCCCATCACAAAGAAACAGAATTTCCGGAGGATGAGGCCCAGAAGTCAGGATTTTAAAAAGATTCCCAGGTGATTCTAATGTGCAGCCAAGGTTGACAACCACTGGCATAGATGTTATCCAGCCTGGGGTGGCAGCTATATACTAGTATATATATATATTTTTTTTCTTAATGTGTTTTTATTGATTTCAGAGAGGAAGGGAGAGGGAGAGAGAGAGAGAAACATCAGTGATGAGAGAGAATCATGGACCGGCTGCCTCCTGCACGCCCCACACTGGGGATCGAGCCCCCAACCCGGGCACGTGCTCTGACCGGGAATTGAACCGTGACCTCCTGGTTCCTAGGTCGATGCTCAACCACTGAGCCACCCCGGCCGGGCTCAGCTATATTTTCTATGATCACTCAAGAGAATGCAGACGCCTTCCTGTGCGTACAGTTCAGTGAAAGACCCGAGCTGAGCGAGGAAGAACCTGTCGGGGATGTTCATGCACCAGCACGGACCTACACATCCTCTATCTCACACGAGGACTCGGATCCCTGGGACGGTGACATTGAACCCTAAGACCCTTCTGTGTCAGAAAACGGAAACGGCCCGGGTGGGGGGGTCCCCTTTAGGGAGAACGGGGTCTGCGAGCCGCCTGGCGCTAGAAAAGACTGAACTACCAAGAGTCAAGAGAAACCCCCAGGACGGAACCCAGTGCCCACTTTCATCTGGGTCCATTTTAACGTGTTTTTAAAAAATTTCTAAATGTTTCTTGGTGAAGTGTGCAGCTGTGAAGGCTTCTAGAATTACTGATGTTAAATGCCAGCGTCTAGCCCTGGCTGGATGGGACCCCGGGCTGGCCTACACTCCAGGCAGGAAATAAGACATGAAAGGTACATTAAGACGTTAGATGGCCCAGCTGGTCTGGCTCAGTGGATGGAGCGTCGGCCTGCGGACTGAAGGGTCCCGGGTTTGATTCCTGGTCAAGGGCACATGCCCGGGTTGTGGCCTTGATCCCCAGTGCGGGGCGTGCAGGAGGCAGCCCATCAGTGATTCTCTCCCATCATCGATGTTTCTCTCTGTCCCTCTCCCTTCCTCTCTGGAAGCAATAAAAATATGTATTTTTTTTTTAAAAAAAGACAGGAGATGCACAGAACCGCAGGAGGTGTGCCACTGGCCTGGGAGGGCAGCACACTCCCCAGACGGGGGGAGGCAGCCAAGCGGGCAGGGTGTTAGTTCATCTGCCAGAAATGGGGAGCCCTGGACTGGCAGCCGCTCAGCAACCCTCCTGCATGACAAGGCCGCCAACGGGTCCTCACCCGCGGTGGCCGCCCCAGCGCTCACGGCGGGGACAAGGCGTTTCCCAGATGAAAGCGCGCCCCGGCCCGTGGGTGTTTTCCTCGGCACCGAGTTAGCTTTAATTAGTGGGAGAGGCGCCACAGCCAAGCCCCGGAGCACAGAAAGTCCTTCCAGAACTTTCCAAGGGGAGGCAGAGCCGCAGAGCCTACTGCCTTTCCCTGGGCAGGTGAGGGGCAGGCTGGCATCCATGAGCTGCGGGGAGAGCGGGAGCGGCCAGCTGAGAGGTGGTAGCTGACAGTGAGCCAGCTGAGAGTTAGTTAGCTGAGAGGTAATTTAGCTGAGAGTTAGCCAGCTGAGAGGTAGTTAGCTGAGAGGTAATTTAGCTGAGAGTTAGCTAGCTGAGTTAACTAGCTGAGAGTTAGCTAGCTGAGAGGTAGTTAGCGGAGAGTTAGCCAGCTGAGAGGTAGTTAGCTGAGAGTTAGCTAGCTGAGAGGTAGTTAGCTGAGAGGTAGTTAGCTAGCTGAGTTAGCTAGCTGAGAGTTAATTAGCTGAGAGTTAGCCAGCTGGGAGTTAGCCAGCTGAGAGTTAGCCAGCTGAGAGGTAGTTAGCTGAGAGTTAGTTAGCTGAGAGTTAGCTAGCTGGGAGTTAGCCAGCTGAGAGTTAGCCAGCTGAGAGTGGAAGCCCCTTCCCCACCTCCAGCCCATCCTGTTCTCAGCTCTGTCCCAGACGCAGGGCCCACAGCTAGACAGGGCCAGGGATCCAGCCTGCAACTGAGGTCCCTGCCCTTGACCGGAATCGACCCCGGGACCCTCCAGTCTGCGGGCCGATGCTCTATCCACTGAGCCACACCAGCTGGGGCCCAAATTCGACATTGTTAGAATCCGACTCAAGCCTTCTTAAAACCTTAAAAGTGTGCCTGGTCCCGTGGAAGCCCTTCCAGTATTTACTGCTCTCATCGGGCGTGTGGTCCCCAAGCCCCCTCAGCGCAGAGCCCCAGGGAAGGTCTGGGATGGACAGACCTCTCTCTGTTCACTGGCAGCGCGGTGGGGAGAGGGAGCCGGGGGCGCCTTCCGCTCCTCGGACGCCTGCAGGGGGGTCCTGCCCCCATCCTCGGCGGCGTGGGGCCCGGGGCCGCTGCCCGGGGCTGACGTGCGGCCGTCTCCCACCAAGTCACCAAGCGGCGGCTCATCCTCTTCGGACGGGCTGCCCCGCGGCTCCGGGGGCTGCAGGCTCTGGATCAGCAACCGGCAAGCCTCCAGGTCGGCTTCCCACACTCTTCCCAGCAGCGGACACGGGCAGCTAAGACAGAGGGGGGCAGAGGCGTACACATCAAGTCAGGGGGTCTCCTCATCCCCGCTCAAGAGCTGGGCTACCTGCCCGGCTGGTGTGGCTCAGGGGTTGAGCATCGACCTAGGAACCAGGAGGTCACGGTTCGATTCCCGATCAGGCACATGCCCGGGTTGCGGGCTCCATCCCCGCTGTGGGGCGTGCAGGAGGCAGCCGACATCAATAATGTTATGATTTCTTTGGAGAACTTTTCTTTTTAAGAAGCACAACTCAAAGGTCCTGCTTTTGCGATGAATGGAAGCTGCAGGATTCTGTTCTGAGGCCCAGCATACAACCCAACCCCACCAGGTCCTCCCAGCGCAAGAAATGCCATCTTTACATCAGCCTGGGTTCTGCCTGAAGCGGCTGAGATAAGGGACTTAGAAGCCATCCTGGGGTGGGCTCCGTCCACAAAAGGAACTTGGCCAGCAGGGGGGTGTCTGCAGGGGCTGCTGGGAGCTAGTGTCCCACCCGTGGTGTGTGCGTCAGGGCGGCTGGGGGTGCGGTGGGTGGGGAGGCGGAGGGAGCAAACCGGATCAGAGAAAGTGCCGGGCGCAATATTCTGTCCAGACGACATTTGCCGAGGCTGCTCGGAACTGTCACCCCACTTCCCGTGAGACGAGGACACAGCAGAGCCCCCCAAAACGATGGCATGAGCGTCTGAGAAGTCCCATGAGGCGTTGAGCTTATATTCATCCTACAGCTGAAGCCAACAGGTCCCTACCATGTTAGCAAATTCAAACGTCATACAATCCTGCCCGGCCGGCGTGGCTCAGTGGTTGAGCGTCGACCTAGGAACCAAGAGGTCACGGTTCCATTCCCGGTCAAGAGCGAGCAACCAGGAATGTCATGCTGGGTAGCATCAGGACTCAACACAGAACCCGGAGATGGGAATTCTCCTGTGGTAGGAGCTGAGCCGGCGTCCGTGAGACGCGAAAAAAGAAAAGAAAAACAGACCAAGGCGGGGAACCTCAATGTAACAAAGCGAAGGATTCTCTCTCTTTACAGAACACGAGAGAGATCTCTGATCTCTGCCGGACACGTGCGACATTTTAACCCGTTTACGTTTAATAGAGGGGGAGGGGCCGGGAGGTGTTTGTGTGGCCCCTGCTTCTTCCGTCACGAACTTGCCAGCCTTTGCTCGGCCTCACCCCGTGCTGTCAGAACACAGGACACAGACGTGCGTGGAGTCTGGGACGTGGGGGTCGCCGTCCTCACCTGCGCAGCTTGCTCTCCAGCGCGTCCATGTACCTCTCGGCCTCCTCCTTCACGCTGGCTTCTGCAAAACAAAGGCCCAGGGTGGATGCAAAGACGGAGCCAAGCCCAGAACGACTCAATCGAAGCTGAACGCCAAAGGCACTCGGTCAGGCCGCATCCCAGGCTTGTAAAATGTGTGCATCCGCAGGCGTGGCCGCCTGGAGTGATGGCTGGGGCCCGAGTCAGAGCCGGACGGAGCAGGCACGGGCCGCCCTTGCCCTGTCTGCAGGAGGCAGCTCACCCGGATCTGGCAGGAACCTCCCTGTGCCCTGTGCCTCTCCCCTTGCCCACCTGGCAGCCAGGAGCTTGGCTGCAGCATCTGGGGGAGAGAACAGGACCCCCCACCTCCTGTGGAGGAACCTCATGGGGGCAGCAAGGGATGGAGGACCCTTCGCTGATGAACAGCCAGACTCGAGTCCTGCCATGGAGCAGACGTCCCCTGCTCAGCTCCCAACGCTGCCTATCAGCTCCCACGAAAGATCAACGCGGTGCCGTCACCACCAAGTGCTGGAGGAAGGAATGACGGTGACGGCGCCACGGAGCAAAGAGGCACTTTATGTTTTTTTAAATATATTTTTATTGATTTCAGAGAGGAAAGGAGAGGGACGGAAACATCGATGATGAGAGAGAATCATGGATCGGCTGCCTCCTGCACGCCCCCCACTGGGGATCGAGCCTGCAACCCGGGCATGTGCCCTGACCAGGAATCGATTCGTGACCTCCTGGTTCCTAGGTTGATGCTCAACCACTGGCTGAGCAAAGAGGCACTTTATTTTATCTTATTGTTTCTTTAATCCTCACCCGAGGATATCTGTCCATTGATTTTTAGATAGTGGAAGAGAGAGGGAAAGACAGAGACAAACACATCGATGGGTTGCCTCCTGCACGAGCCCCGACCAGGGCCGGGGCCGGGGAGGAGCCTGCAACCAAGGTACATGCCCTTGACCAGAATCGAACCTGGGACCCTTTGGTCCACAGGCCGACGCTCTATCCACTAAGCCACACCAGCCAGGGCAAGAGGAGCTTTATTGACAGAGAAAAGATGTGGTGGGTGTGGGGCCAGGGCTTCCTGGCCAGGCTGTCGCTGTGAGCGCCCAGGAGAACAGGTGGCCGACAGGCTTCCATCCAAGGGTGGCTGTACTTATTGATGTTGCTGCCACCTCTAGAATTACTATCATGACTGCTATGGCAGAATCTATCATCGTTCCTATTCCACTCTCTCCTCTCAGGTAACTGACGCTGAGGGGCTGGTTCCCACACTAACGCTGGGTGCGTGGACAGCACAAGCCACGCTGCCGCCTCTCAGCCGGAGTCTGTGCCTGGGAGGCGCTCGGACACAGCCCGCGCCTCCTCCCCCCACTTTAGCCTCGTCATTGCCCATCATCCGGGGCCGGAATCAATCAAATACGCCATCGCTAACTCGGCCACGGCCTCGCTCCGCTGCTCACCGGGGAGCATGGCTCAGCGTGTGGTCCTCTCTCTTCCATTCGAGGCTGATGCCAGCTTTGCAGAGAGAAGAGAAAGGATGCGATTCGGGTCCTGCAGGATGAATGGGCGGCGGCGACCGAGAGCCGGCCTCCCCTCGGGGCTGTCACGGACTCTCATGCTGACATCCATCTAACGCAGCGGTTCTCAACCTGTGGGTCGCGACCCCTTTGGCGGTCGAACGACCCTTTCACAGGGGTCGCCTAAGACCGTCCTGCATAGCAGATATTTACATGACGATTCATCACAGTAGCAACATTCCAGGGATGAAGTAGCAACGAAAATAATTTCATGGTTGGGTCACAACATGAGGAACTGTATTGAAAGGGCCAGGAGGTTGAGAACCACTGGTCTAACGTCTCTTAGAGGCCCACCACGCGGCAGGGAGCGAGTGAGGGCACTGGGGCCGCAGAGGGGCCCTCGGCCGGGAGGAAGCCGGGTGTGGTGACAGACGGCCGCATAAACAAATGACTGCACAAGGTCAGTTCAAGGACAGACACTTAAAGAGGCAGTCCTTCCGTGCCCATCGTGGGAAGAACTTCGGCCCAGCTTGATGGGGTTAAAAACTGCCGGCATGGCTCAGTGGTTGAGCATCAAGCTATGAACCTAGGAGCCCAGGTTGCGGGCTCGATCCCCTGTGGGGCGTGCAGGAGGCAGCCAATCGATAATTCTCATCATTGATGTTGCTCTCTCTCTCTCTTTCTCCCCCTCTTCCTGCCTCTCTGAAGTCAATTAAAAAACATTTTATCAAAAAGTGAAATGAATTCTGCTCAACTATGTCTGCCACTTCGCTCCCACCGCGTCGCCCTGGGATGGTGTGTGGCCGCGGCCGCCTCGCAGAGCCCGCCCCGGTGCCCTTGAGCCAGGGCCCACCTCAGGGACCCGCCCGTCTCTGTGCTCGTGTCGGCGGAACCCGCTCGGGCCCTGGTGGGAAGGGACAGCGGGCGGGAGGAAGGAGGGCGCGGTGGGCAGATCAGCCCCACGCGGTTGAAAAGCGCTTATTCTAGCCTGAGCGCTGACGCCGCGTAACAGACCCCCGGGCTCCGACCCACCTGCTGTGGGTGCCCGTTCGCCGGGCGGCACCTGCCAGTCATCCTCACCTGCCCACCTCGCACCTGCTCCCGCCTGCGTCCCCCGTGCCCTTGAAGCTCGCAGCTCACAACTCAGCGCTTTCGGTGACAAAGAAGCACCAAGTGTGCGAGGCGGGAGAGCAGCTGGGCAAGAGCCGACCAGGCTGGGTCCGCGCGACACAGCCCCCTCCCCGCACGTCCCGGCGGCCAGACGCCTCCACTGAGCGCCCGGCTCCCTCCGCCGCCCCGAGCTGAGGTTTGCTGGGCCGCTTCCTCGATTCAGTGACAATCGTTTAAAAATTCCTTGAAATGCCTTTCTTTGTCTTACCTGGGAGTGTGCATTCCAGAATATACACCCTCGTTCTTTGATTCTTTTGCCTTACTTCCCTCAAATACACACACACACATGCCACACACATGCATACGTGTGTACAGGCCAGGTGCAGGCGTATCACACATTCGCATGCATGTACGTGTGGGCACACACGCATGCGCCACATACGTGTGTGCGTGTGCATATGCCACCTGCATACAAACATGGTGCCCACATACCATACACGCACGCACACAATTTACTTCTCTTCATGCCTTTGGATAGAACAGGCGTCGAATTGGGGACTTCATTTTTCAAATGAAATATTATTTTCTCAACCAATTTGTGTTTTTAAAAAAAAAAAAAAAAAAGCCCAGGCCGTGTGGCTCCGCTGGTTGGAGCGTTGTCCGTGCACCGCAGGGTTGCGGGTTCGAGTCCCAGGGAGCGTGATGGGGACAGGGTCACGTGTCGGCTGGACGCAGAAAGAAGAACGTGGAAGCTCCCCACCGAGACCCACGGCGCACCCCGGCCACGGCCCCACGTGGCACCTGGGAACACGCCCCAGCGACGCGGAGGCTGGGAGCATTTTCAGTCTCTGAGTCGGAAGCGGGGTTTGGGGCGAGGCTGCCGTGAACACGGGGTGTACGGAAACGAGGTGCAGCAAGCGCATGCGGCATCGCCCCCGCCCACAGGCCCCCCTCTCCCCAACCCCCACGCGCCCTGAGAGCACAGATCCCCTAAAAATAGCCCACCACGGCCGCAAGGAGAGCGGGCGAGATGAGTCCGATTTCCACGCCTCTCGTTTTCAATTAGGCGTGAAACGTCCAGAAGCGTGAGCTGCGAGGAGGCGGCTGGAACGTTTAAAATCGAATTTTCAAAAACTGGGTCCTAGGGCAGAGCCGTGAACACACATCTGCACATATCACTGCGCCTGCAGCTCAATGCCCAGCAGCTGCTTGGTGAGACGGCCCGGCCTGGGCACGCTCAGCTCGGAGGGCAGCTCCCTCATGGCTGGGGGGCTGGAGCGGGGGGACCAACAGCCCCTGCCAGGTGTCAGCTGGTGCGCCTGGTCCCCATGGGGACCTCGATCTCCAGCCCACGACCTCGGGGACCTCATGAACCAGCAGGGAGATCTTCACACCTGGAGAGGAGGAAGGAGCGACGCCTCCCCCTGCACGGCTGCCTCCTCCTCCACGGCTGCCTCCTTCCCTTGCACGGCCGCCTCCTTCCCTTGCACGGCCGCCTCCTCCCCCTGCACGGCCGCCTCCCCCTGCAGACGTGCTTTCACCAGGAGCCAGGGGCAGGCCCCGGCAGTGCGGGCCCCGGGGCTCGTTAGGCCTGGGAAACATAACAACGGGGCAGCAGACGCACCGACGGCAGCATGAATGATTCAAGCCGTGTTCGAAGCTCGGGGTAAAAATACCTCCTCTGGCTGTGAGATGCACCTTGCGTCGCGACGACGTGGGGGACAGGATTTCCATATTTTGTCAGGAGTGGGGGGGGGGCGGAGACGAAGGAAGGAGGGAACAATGCCCCGAGCCCCGAGGCGGGTCCTGGAGCGGGCGGGGACGCTTACAAAAACGGGGAGGGCCACGCCTTTCCACGGCGAGGGCACCTTTGCCGGGAGCCAACTGCCCCTTGAAGGGGGAACCCGGAATATCGCCTGCTCCCACGGGGGTCCCGCGTGACCCCCTCCTCCCGACCTCTGCCTGCGCTCACACCCCAATTCCAGACCCTGAGAGCCGAGCCTCAGACAACACGGTGGATCTGGTCGGAAAGGGCCATGGCCTGCCCCGGCCAGTGTGGCCCAGTGGGTTGGGCGTCGTCCCAGGCACCAGGAGGTGGGATCAAGGGCCCAGGTTCCGGGCTCTATCCCTGGTGGGGGGCGGGCAGGAGGCAGCCGGCGTTTCTCTCTCACATCTATGTTTCTCTCTCTCCCCCCTCCTCCCCTTTCCACTCTCTCTAGACAAATTAATAAACTATTCTTTAAAAAAAAAAAAAGTCAACGTGCCGAGGCTGAGAAACGCTGCCCCAGAGGCCGGCAGGGACATTTAAACTTCGGCCGCTGATTGCAAACGACCGATTCCTACAGAAACACGGAAGCACGCGAATCTCATTCGGCAGAGAACATGCCTAGAAGTTACTTTTACACATCTTGCACATCCTTTTCTTAAAAAATATATTTCTATTGATTTCCGAGAGGAAGGGAGAGGGAGAGAGAGAGAGAAACATCCATGATGAGAGAGAATCATGGATCGGCTGCCTCCTGCAGGCCCCACACTGGGGACCGAGCCTGCAACCCAGGCATGTGCCCTGACCGGGAATCGAATCGTGGCCTCCTGGTTCCTAGGTCGATGCTCAGCCACTGAGCCACGCCGGCCGGGCCTGCACATTCTTTTTGTACAAAATCCCGTGTGTGAGAGAGACTGCGATTGCTATGACACATCCCCCCAAACAGACGCCCTCACACGCTGGCTCTCTCTGACTCATTCCAGAGGATTAAGAGCTTCTCAGAAGACGTCTCCCCGTCGAGTCCCGGCAGCGATGTGCTTGGTGAGGCGTTTTCGCCACAGAAATAAAATGAGGAGATGAGCTCAGGCTGAATGTCACCCAGATCCCCAGAGCCAAGTCCAGGCAGTAGCTGGAGAGACCCGCCCTTCGAGGGCTCAGAGGACACCCCACCCCCCGCGTGACCCTAATCTCACTGGCTACACCCTTTAAACTTCAGGAGGAAAGAAACCCACCCACAACCCGAAGACAAGCACGGTTTCCAGCCCGTTTCTCATCGTCACGGGCGTTCACACGGACGGAGCGTGTTCTATGAATGCCGACTCAAGCATCAAAGACAGGGCAGCCGCGTGTTGCCAAAGCTGTCTTACCGGTAAGAACAACAACGAACCAAGATGAGTGCCACTTCGCTGTGGGCAGATGACTCCGGTGACCCATCCAGGGAATCAATCGGTGGGGAGAGCACACGGTATTTCCTGCTTCGTGAAAACCAGCAAGGCCCGGCCGGCGTGGCTCGGTGGTTGAGCATCGACCTATGAACCAGGAGGTCACAGTTCGGTTCCCGGTCAAGGGCACAGGCCCGGGTTGCGGGCTCCATCCCCCAGTGTGGGGTGTGCAGGAGGCAGCCGATCCGTGATTCTCTCTCATCACTGATGCTTCTCTCTCCTCCACCCCGACCCTTCCCCTCTGACATCAATAAAATAAAATACAATAACAAAAAGAAAGTGGGAGCCTCGAACCCATCCCGCGACTCCTCGGCCGAGGCCCGCCTCCTGCTGGCTGGGTCTGGACAGGCTTTGAAGTCAGGCCTGGAACTGTGGCCTCGCGTTTTCGGACGGACAATACATACCCCAGGATCACGGCACGAACTCGCTCCCCTACTGTACACACCCCCCCTCCCCCAATAGTTCACAAAGGCTGAAAACAAAAACTCCAGTTCAGCTTTTAAGACATCTGTGTTCCTCTCATGATAGCAGCCGGTTCGACGGGAGGGGCAGAGAGAAAACGCAATTAATCCTCGCCCCCCGCCCCCCGCCCCCCGCCCCCCGCCCCCGGGGCCAACAGCCTCTTCAGGCATTTCCCTTGGGCCCCTGCAGACGCTGCGCGTGAAAGATCCCACCTGTCGGTGTTTCATATGTTTCGGCACAAAAACCTCTGAGGCAGCGTTTTTATTTGAACCCAGAGGGGAGTTTTCTTTTAAAAAAAAAAAATGCCGGTTACAGCCGGCTGCTGTCACACGTGGGTCCGCTAACGAGGCGTCCACGGACCAGCCTGTGACCCTCTGGGTTTCGTGAAAGTGGAGCACTGCAAACTAGTCACAGCCATGTCTTTTTTTAAAAAAATATATCTGTATTGATGTCAGAGAGGAAGGGAGAGGGAGAGAGAGAGAAACATCCATGATGAGAGAGAACCATGGATCGACTGCCTCCTGCAGGCCCCACACTGGGGATCGAGCCCGCAACCCGGGCATGTGCCCTGACCGGGAATCGAACCCTGACCTCCTGGTTCCTAGGTCGACGCTCAACCACTGAGCCACACCGGCCGGGCTCCACTGCTCTTTCTATAAAGATCAAAGCCCTTCCCCTGCTTCAAGGGCTCTTGGTTGGTTCCTGCTACATGTTGAGCCCAGGGCTCCCCCGTCTCCTCTCCCCATCTCTGGGTTCCGGCCACACTGGCCTGGCTGGTCTTCTCCCCGTCCCATCAAGCCACCAACGCCCGCTGGCCCTGGGTCCGGGCCCCGGCTGCTGGGTCCTCCCTTCTCCTGTGATCCTCACTCGTCCTTCAGATCTGAACTCACGCTGGAGAGATCGGCCGGCCCCTGGCCCCGGCCCCCGGTGGGTCCGATACCCTCTGACGCTCTTGTACTTCCCTTCACGTCACCCGGGACAGCTTATAACGACGTGCTTGTGTCTTCGACGCGTGTCTGTCTCCCGATCTAGACTTCAAGGCCATGCGGTCAGCGTGCGTCTCTGCATGGAGCTGTCCTCGCCCCTGCATTTCCGCGCTTCACACACGCCTTTGACATCTCGCAGTTGGCCAGGAAGTCACTTCTGATTTTCACATGAAAGCAGTTCAGTAGAAAGAAGCCGATCCATGCGGATCATCATTCATCTCGACTCTCTCGTTGTGCATTTGTTTAAAAGGAAGCTCGGCCCGGCCGGCGTGGCTCAGTGGTGGAGCGTCGACCTATGAACCAGGAGGGCAGGGTTCAATTCCCGGTCAGGACACATGCCCGGGTGGCGGGCTCGATCCCCAGTCGGGGGCGTGCAGGAGGCAGCTGATCCATGATTCTCTCATCATTGATGTTTCTCTCTCTCTCTCTCTCTCTCTCTCTCCCTTCATCTCTGAAATCAATTTTAAAAATAGGTTTTAAAAAGATATAATAATACGCACTTATCTGGGAACAGACGGCAAGCCCAGCAGTGGCGTGTGGGGAGCGAGCTGAGCCCATGAGCCCGTGAACGAGGATCGTCTTCCGCTGGTTTGCGAAGCTTTGTCGAGACCGGGCCCCTGTCATCTGGATCGGTTTAGGGTAAAACTCAGTTGGGTTTTTTTTTTTTAAGAACAGATGGAAAGAGAACACAAAGGCGTGCAGTGTGCAAACACCAGCAGAATTTCAAACAGTCGTGGGCAAAGGAATGGAAAATAAACATAAGTCTAGGAAGTCCTACAACTGCGGTCCCAGAAAGACGGCTTCGAAACCGTTATGCTGACGGTTCCCGGTGAGGGGGTCTCTGCTGCCCCGGCTTCCGCCAACGCATCAGACTGCGGGTCTGCCAGGGACGCTGTGGGTGCGGGGCGGGGAGGGGACTGCGAACCAGAGTGGGGCTCATGGGAGCCCTCCAGACAGTCAGATCACTAAAAGGAATAGCCCGGCCGGCGTGGCTCAGTGACTGATCGTCGACCTATGACCCAGGAGGTCACGAGTTCGATTCCCGGTCAGGGCACAGGCCCAGGTTTCGGGCTCCATCCCCAGTAGGAGGCATGCAGGAGGCAGCCGATCCAGGATTCTCTCTCCTCATGATGCTTCTCTCTCTCTTCCTCTCCCTTCCTCTCTGAAATCAATAAATAAAAAATTTTTTAAAGGACAGTGTCCTTGTGCTAAGGCGACCACGGCGCTCTTACTGTTCCCGAACCCAGACTCCCAGTTCACCCGTTCGTAACCACTGGCAAAGAGCTGAACCGCGTTTCCTACACAAGCAGAAGTGGATGGGCATGTCTGCTCAGCCTCCGGACGCAGGATGGACCACGCGGCGGGCTGGCGGGAAACGGGAACATCTGCTGGTATCTTTGCTCCGGCTCCGAAATGAATTCCCCCTGCCCGGCCCGGCCCGCACACTCCC
Source organism: Myotis lucifugus (assembly GCF_000147115.1). NCBI lineage: Eukaryota > Metazoa > Chordata > Mammalia > Chiroptera > Vespertilionidae > Myotis > Myotis lucifugus. Next base: position 252,817 of record NW_005871772.1, on the reverse strand, counting down.
GAGGCGTGGCCAGCAGCCCGGCTAATTAAAAGCATCTATACTTCTGCCGGGGGTGGGGGGGGCTCCCCCGTGGCTGGGAGCCGCGCTCGGCTTCTCCTGGGCACCTCGGAGCACCTGGGCACCCGCAGAGGGACCGCTCTGTAATTACTTCTTCAACACGGTGCCAGGCGGCTCTCTACTGCCCCCAGCAGGTGCCACGGGAGCTTTCCCCGAAGCAGCCCCAGCTCATCAGAGCTACTTACTCTCATTTGAAGAAGAGGTTTATCCGGGAAATATACTTAAAATACATGTATAAATAAGTCCAATAAACTTCTTTAAAAACATTTATTGATTTTTGTTTGTCTTTGGGGGTTTTTTGTGTGTTTTTTGTTGTTGTTGTTAATCCTCACCTGAGGATATTTTTCCATTGATTTTTTTTTTTTTTTTTAGGGAGAGTGGAAGAGAGAGGGGAAAAACAGAGAGAAACACATCCACTGGTTGCCTCCTGCACGAGCCCTGACCGGGGCCCGGGCCAGGGAGGAGCCTGCAACAAAGGCATGTGCCCTTGACCGGAATGGAACCCAGGACCCTTTGGTCTGCAGGCCGACGCTCTATCCACTGAGCCAACCCGGCTAGGACTAAATCTTTATTGTTGAAAGTATTACTATACTAGTAGGTCCTCTTTCCCCCATTAACTTCTGACAGTCCACTCCCGTCCCCCACCCGCACCCACAGGCCCTCACCACCCCATTGTCTGTGTCCGGGTTATGCATACATGCATGCAAGTTCATTGGTTGCTCTCTTCCCACCCACCTTAAATATACTTTTATTGATTTCAGAGAGGAAGGGAGACAGACAGAGAGAAACATCAATGATGAGAGAGAATCATGGATCGGCTGCCTCCTGCACACCCCATACTAGGGATCGAGCCTGCAACCCGGGCATGTGCCCTGACTGGGAATCGAACCGTGACCTCCAAGTTCATGGGTCAATGCATAACCCCTGAGCCACGCCAGCCGGGCCATCGGGTGAATATGAAACAATTACTTTCCTTGAATCTGTCTGCAATCACACAGAATGACAGTGTGACAGCTAACCCTACACGTGGACAAGGAGTGAAGGATGACAAAGCAGATTTAAATAAAAGATGCCTCGTTAGCGCACTAAGAAGACAGCCGTCGGAGCCTTCCCCCTCGGTGGGTTTTCAGAAGGTTCACCCCCCACGGTGGGACAGAGCCGCGGTCTGGAGGCAGGTCTCAGGCAGGTGGTGAAGGAAGGGGGAGTGCGACTGTGCTGGTTACGTTATTTTTATTCTGAATAAATGACACCTCGGCCAAGGAATTGATGCCCCTGGAGGCACAGAGATGCACAGACCTTGCGTTTCGCCAGGGCGCCCTCCAGTGGCCAAAGCCCCACATGACGCGCCTTCGTAATCCCTCCCTGTCTTAGAAACCCGATCATTACTGCAATTACCGATTAATTACGCCCTTTCATCAAGGTTAGAAGAAGCCAAGTACCAGGGCAAGAGGGTAAAGGCACGCTTTCTGCCTTTTTCCTCTTATTGCGGCATCTTTTCTTTTTCTAAAATATATTTTATTGATTTTTTGCAGAGAGGAAGGGAGAGGGATAGAGAGTTAGAAACATCGATGAGAGAGAAACATCCATCAGCTGCCTCCTGTACACTCCCTACTGGGGATGTGCCCGCAACCAAGGTACATGCCCTTGACCGGAATCAAGCCCTTCAGTCCGCAGGCCGATGCTCTATCCACTGAGCCAAACTGGTTAGGGCTTCTTTTCTTTTTTAAAAAATATATTTTGATTGATTTCAGAGAGAAAGGGAGAGGGAGAGAGATAGAAACAGCAATGATGAGAATCACTGATCGGCTGCCTCCTGCACACCCCCTACTGGGGATCGAGCCCACAACCCGGGCATGTGCCCTGACCAGGAATCGAACCGTGACCTCCTTCCTGGTTCATGGGTCGATGCCCAACCATTGAGCCACACAGGCCGGGCCTGGGCGCCCTCTCTGATTCTGAGTCTCCTTCACGGACTTCTGATCTGGAGGGTTCTTTCCCTCCCCATCCTGCCTCGGGGGCCGGGAACAGACGCGACACTGGCAGCAGCATCCCTTTCTTCTTACGGAGACTGGAAACAAGGGACTCATTACCCTACTTTCTTACAAAGAAACAGACGCCCGGGTCCAGAGTCTGGTGTTGGAGAGAAGCCGTGCTCAGCCTCCTGACAGGTTTATGAGTCTGATTTACACGAAGGGGCCGGTTGAACACCGTGTCGTCTTATTAAAAGTAGCGGCTCCCGCGTATCTGAATGTGACATGAAACCACACTTTCGTTTAAAGAGCGTTTCGTGAGCGCTGCCCATCGGAACTGAATTATGCGTCCAATATGTTGGGGGGCGGCGAGGCTGCCAGCCCGGAGGGGACATTGTGACCGAACTCGGTCCGCGCCGCTACTCGGGGCTTCCCCGCCAGCTAATGAAGACGTTTGTCGTGTGTTATCTCTCATCAAGCCCGCCACCAACTGCATCCCGTGAAAACCTTCGTCTGGAGGCAGGTCCCACACTCGTGGTCACTGACTTGCTATGAGAAGGAGGGCAGGTTGAACCTACAGGAGCCCCCGGCCGGCGTGGCTCCGTGCTCGAGTCATTCCCATTCCTTTAGATCAGTGGTTCTCAACCTTCCTGATGCCGCGACCCTTTCATACAGTTCCTCATGTGGTGGTGACCCCCAATCATAAAATTATTTTCGTGGCTACTTCATCATTGTCATGTTGCTACTGTTATGAATCGTCATGTAAATATCTGATATGCAGGATGTCTTGTCATTGTTACAAATTGAACATCATTAAAGCATCGTGATGAATCACAAAAACAGTATGTAATTCTATATGTGTTTTCCGGTGGTCTTAGGTGACCCCTGTGAAAGGGTCGTTCGACCCCCAAAGGGGTCGCGACCCACAGGTTGAGAACCGCTGCTTTAGCTCTTTGATTCCTCCCATATACACGGCAGGGTTACTTTGTAAGTCAGAAATCAAATCGCTATTATAAAGCTTTTTGTGGTCTTTAAAGTAGTCTAACTGTTGTCCGTTATAGTGTTTTTGAGCCAACTCACCACCCAGGCAGAGAGAACCAATTGATAGATTTTCAAGAATTTTTAAAGCTACTTGGTAACCCCTTGGTAGCTTGACATCAGCCTCGCTGGGAGCATTTACACCACAGGAATGGGCAGGCCCTGCCAATCAGGGCTTTGGTTTTTCCTGGAGAGCTGGTTCTCAATCGCTCACCAGCTCGCCACTGCTTCTAGTCAGGATCCTAAATGATTACGTTTCCTAAGCCAACAGGTGAGTGAACAGAAGGTCAAGGGAAAAGAATGTATTGTGTGGCGACAGGTCTCAGTCAGCTTCTTTCATTTTTAATATATATTTCTTATTGATTTCAGAGGGGAAGGGAGAGGGAGAGAGAGAGAGAGAGAGAGAAACATCAATGATGAGAGAGAATCATCGATCGGCTGCCTCCTTCACGCCCCGAACTGGGGATCAAGCCCGCAACCCAGGCATATGCCCTGGGCCAGAATTGAAGCTGGGACCCTTCAGTCCACAGGCCGACACTCTACCCACGGAGCCAAACCGGCCAGGGCTCAATCAGATTCTTAAAGAAGCGCTGTGTTCAGGTAGAATGGACGGAGCACAGCACATAACTAGACACACCAGAGCAAAAGATGAGAGAAGAACTTTTACTCACGATGCGACTAGTATGAGAGCATGGAAATGGGAAAATGAAACTACCTAATTATTGAAGACCTAGCTCTGGGGACTGTGAAATGGGTCAACTGGAGAAAAAGGAAGGGGACGGTTCCCTTTGGACGCCATCGTCCATGCAATAACCCCGTGCTTAGTAATATAAACCCTGGTTAGAAAACAGGAAGTATAAGGAGTTCTGCTTTAGGGATGTGAGTAACATCTCCATTTTACTCCGATCCCCACCACCTGCCCTCCAGCACGGGCGACTGACGTCTCACGCCGCGACTACCAAGCCAGTAAGTGGCTGCTCTCTGGAGAGCAAGCGAAAGGAGAAAAGGAGTTTCCGGTTCTGGAGGGAAGATCATGCGTCTGTTTTGATGAGAATTAAGCTTAATCGCTTGTCCCCCATGGGGAACGTCTTATCCAATATCGGGCCCCAAACCAACGCTCTCTGGCACCGTCCCCTGTCCTTTCAGAGGGGGCGTGCAGAGTAGAGGAACTTGTATGTCGTTACAATTCATCTCCCTCTCACCCTGAGAAAGCCAGTGCCCGCCTCTTTCTGCTCCTCGTCCCTCCGAGTCTGGCAAACAGCTTCGCTGCTGACTTCATCCCCCGTGGGAGCTGGCGGCTGTTTCCGCTATGACTGAGCCGATGGGATCATCGCGGGCCATGATGCTAAAGCCAGAGGAGGCAGGGAGGAAGCCCACATTGGAAAACAACTCTGGTCCGGCCGGCGTGGCTCAGGGGTTGAGCATCGGCCTATGAACCAGGAGGTCACGGTTCGATTCCCGGTCGGGGCACATGCCAGGGTTGCGGGCTTGATTCCCAGTGTGGGGCGTGCAGGAGGCAGCCGATCCATGATTCTCTCTCATCGTAGATGTTCCCATCTCTCCCTCTCCCTTCCTCTCTGAAATCAATGGAACATTTTAAGAAAGAATTTACTCACACGTCTTGTTGATTACAAGACATTCAACTTGTACAATGTGACCGCCATCTTTCTAAGCTTCTGAGTGAATTTTTGAAACCATTTAAAATATTCTCTCATTCGGGGCTTGGAAGAATTAAAGATGGATTTTTAAAATTGAGTCCAGCCCTGACCGGTTTGGCTCAGTGGATAGAGCGTCGGCCTGCGGACTGAAGGGTCCCAGGTTCGATTCCGGTCAAGGGCAGGTACCTTAGTTGCAGGCACATCCCCAGTAGGGAGTGTGCAGGAGGCAGCTGATCGATGTTTCTCTCTCATCGATGTTTCTGACTCTCTATCCCTCTCCCTTCCGCTCTGTAAAAAAATCAATAAAATATTTTTTTTTTAAATTGAGTCCAGTTCTGTGAGGTTTCGCAGAATCCCTATTCCCAGGGCTCGCTCTGCCCTCCTTTACGCTGTCAGTTGTTCCAGTGATTAATTTTGTAAGGAATGGCTTGTTCTCCTCGTTGGCATGGCCGTGAGCGATGGCTTCCTGCCACTTCTCAGTGTACTTCCTCCTCTTTGAAGCTGCCATATGTTTCGCAACCCGAGAGAGAGACGCTCCTCGCCCGAGACATCACCGTTTGTGGGGAGTTTGATTTTTCAGGTTTTCTTAGCTCTGGGGAAGGAGCGAGGGCCCGGTGGTAAATGCTTTCTTGCCCCGGCCGCTTCGCTGCCCTGGTGGGGCCCACGGTGGACTTCGTATTTGGCCGTGGCCATCCTGCCTCGTCCACTTTTTCCCTCCCCAGATTTTTATATAACTGGGGAGGGGTGGTCACTGTAGGGAGGGCAGTTCTAAGCCAAGGCACAACAATTTGACGTTTTTATTTTTTATATATACACTTTTTTTTAATATTTTTAAATTGATTTTAGAGAGGAAGGGAGAGGGAGAGAGAAACATCCATGATGAGATCGAATCATGGATCTGCTGCTTCCAGCATGCCCCCTACAGGGGCTCGAGCCCACAACCTGGGCATGTGCCCTTGACCGGAATCGAACCCGGGACCCTTCAGTCTACAGGCCAACGCTGTATCCGCTGAGCCAAACCAACTAGGGCTACGTATATTTTTTTAATTGCTTTCAGAGAGGAAGGAAGAGGGAGAGAGAGATAGAAACATCAGTGATGAAAGAGAATCATGGATCGGCTGCCCCCTGCACGCCCCACACTGGGGATCGAGCCCACAACCCAGGCATGTGCCCTGAGCAGGAATTGAACCGTGACCTCCTGGTTCCTAGGTCGACGCTCAACCACTGAGCCACGCTGGCCGGACTGTTATTGTTACTGTACTAATCATTTTGTAAGAAACAATGCCCAGTGTTGGACAGGCCGGATGGGTCAGACCAACTGAACCGGTGCAATCCTTTGGAAGTGGCCAGAGAACAGCCTCATGGTGTCAGGGGCAGACATAGAACAGTGGGGACCCGTGGCCGTGATAAGAAGTATTCATGCTGCTCTGTTATCCGTGACAGCTCTGTTCTGATAGAGGAAGCGCATCCTGCCCTGGCTGGGAGCCGTACACCCCGGGTCATGGGCGCTCCCATCGGAATGCGGTCCATCCCCCTGTCCCGAGAGCTGCCCACCGTCATGGAAAGACTGACAGCCTCGCGGCCGACACAACCTGGTCCTGGAGGCACCCGGTCTCTACGTACAACCCGCAGCCCCTACGGCCTGTGATCTGGTCCCAGGGTGCCTGGCGGCGCCCGCCCTCTGCGACCCCCTCCCAGCCCACAGGACCTGTAACTTGTAACGATTCTCCCGTGCGTCCTGTCCCATGCCTGTCACTCCTACTTCCCCACGTCACCCCTGTCCTTCTCCCCAATATAAGCAGCTGGCTGATGGGGGGTGGGCAGAGCAGATGTTTGTGGGTGCCCTGCTGCTCTCCACGCTGCCGGCAGGACTGGAATCAACGCTCATCTAGGACTCAACCCCGGCTCTGCTGAATTGGCTCAAGTCGTGGCAGGCAGCCCGGTCCCCTGCCTGGGTTGTCTGGTTACAACCGGACTCCCACCCCCTGAAGCATGAAGCCCTCAGGACACCGAGGCTCTGAGCCGCATCCAGTAACCTTAGGAACACAGCCTCCGGCCTGCGGACCACAGAGACAGAGCTCTGGTCAGACTAGAGATAACAGCCAGGCCTCCTCCGTGGTGTTTGGGCTCCAGGCCCAGAAAAGCAGCAAAACCGGACGAGCTAGGCCATGGCTGACCTCGGGACCAGCTGCGGTGGAGATCGTGACCCTGAGGGACACACCGGGAGAGCTAATGACTATTCTACCCTGAAATCCTCACCTTTGGGAAACAGACACAAACCTCCAAGACGAAGCAAGAGGTTGGGCCTGCCCCTGAGCCGTGATGTACAAGTTGACTCGCCTCCCGGGTCCCCGCTCTGCCCGCCCTTCCTCCTCGCTCCCTCAAGGGCAAATGCGTGTCAGCCGGACGCAGCCAGCCCTCGCTCCCAGACACGGCGACATCCTGCCATTTGATATTCGCACCGACAACCCCTTCACGGTTTTTTTAAGCATCTCCTGCTGGGCCCCAGCCATAGCGCCTGCCTGCGGGGGTGTGAGCACGTCTACAGGATTTTTCTAAGGGCGGCTGGCGGGGAGCAGGGAAATGCACGGACACGCGAGTGAGGTCCCATTTAAATTCCAGCCTTGATTCTTCTGTGGTTAAATCTCCCCTCCCCCCGCCCCCCCGCATCTGCTTCCTCGGTATCCGGGTTACAGTGTGAGACGAACACTATGAATGAAGCACAATGCAGATTGCCCACAAGGGGGGGGGGTGACAGTCCTGGGACATCTCAGCGTGGCCTCTTGCCCGCAAAGCAGATGCGGGGGACTCGAAATGCTCCTGACGGCTCCATCCCCCCTCCCCCCCCCACAAAAAGGTTGAAATCCACCGTGATTAAAGGTTCGCCGTTCATTTGCCTCAGCATGCGGGGGCTGAGAGATCGATTGAGCTCTTCGTTCCATTCCACCGCACCGACAGCTGCTCAGATGTCCAACGAGTCCTCCTGAGGCGTTAAGGGCGCCGGTAGGGACTGAAGCCCCCCCTTCGGCCCCTCTTCGCAGACGGGTATCACCCACCGTGGCGGGAGCCAACGGACCCAGCGGCGATTTCTGCCTCCCTGTGCCCACGGGCGCTTTGGCATTTTCACTCCCTTCTCATCACGCTGCCCTGTCTGCTAACACCCCATCTGAACATCTACCTCAGGCGACACAAGCATCCTCCAGGAAAGGCCATCAAACGTATCTCCGCTCTCCCTGAAAACTGGAAAATGAATTTTTTTAATGTTTTAAAAGAGATGATCCAAGCCCGGCCAGCGTGGCTCAGTGGTTGAGCATCAACCTATGAACCAGGAAGTCACGGTTGGTTCGATTGCCGGTCAGGGCACGCGCCCGGGGTGCGGGCTCGATCTCCAGGGTGGGGCGGGCAGGAGGCAGCCGATCCATGATTCTCTCTCATCATGGATGTTTTTTCTCTCTCTCCCTCTCTCTCTTCCTCTCTGAAATCAATAAAATAAAAAATATATTAAAAAAAAAAAGAAGAAGAAGCCCTAACCGGTTTGGCTCAGTGGATAGAGCATCGGCCTGCAGACTGAAGAGTCCCAGGTTCAATTCCAGTCAAGGGCATGTACCTTGATTGTGGGCACATCCCCAGTAGGGGGTGTGCAGGAGGCAGCTGATCGATGTTTCTCTCCCATCAATGTTTCTAACTCTCTATCCCTCTCCTTTCCTCTCTGTAAAAAATCAAAATATATTTTTAAAAAGAAGAAGGAGGAGGAGGAGGAGGTCCAAGGTGTGGGTCTATAATGAAAAATAAAGGAATACCTGGCCCTGGTAAACAAACAAATTTTCCTGGTACATTTCTAAAGCCACCACGCTGGACACCGCGATGAAACAAATGAAGCATATGAACAGAGCTTTGACCTCAATGGACTTACAATCTAGCCACAGACACCTGACATGGGTACCATCAGCCCCCCAGGAAGCAAGCTGGGCGGGGGTGAGTCACTGCAAGGTATACACTTCGTCACCAAGACGGCCTCCTTGGCACCTGAGTCACACCCCAAGATCCCGAGGCTGCAGAACCCCCGGCGAGACTGAGACGCGGTGTGACTGCGCCAGCGTCGGGGTCAGAGCGACACGTGTCGAAGGGCCGCAGCTGAACCAAACAGAAGCGTCCGGGGCCCTGATCACCTGGAGCTGCCCATCCAGCCCTGACCGGCCTTTTCCTCCTGAGGCCGCAACCTACAACCCTTGCTGGAAGTCAAGGTTGGATTTTCTTGTTTGTTGGTTGTTTTTTAAATATATTTGTATTGATTTCAGAGAGGAAGGGAAAGGGAGAGAGAGAGACATCCATGATGAGAGAGAATCACTGATCGGCTGCCTCCTGCACGCCCCCGACTGGGGATCGAGCCCCCAACCAGGGCATGTGCCCTTGACGGGAATCAAACCGTGACCTCCTGGTTCAGAGGTCGAGGCTCAACCACTGAGCCACACCGGCGATGCTCAGGATCTGCTTTTAAGCACACGACACATAGCTCATCGCTCCAACAGTCTTCCTTGAAGATGCTTTATCGGAGATAAAAGAGTCCGAGTGGGGTACACACGTGCCTATGCGTTCATCCCTTTGCTCTACGTTTAAACCCGAGCGTAGAGCTCCCTCTGACTTTTCAACTCTCGAAACCCGACAAGCGACAACAGGCGTGTGCGCTGCGGCCCAGTTTGTTGCATTTCACCAGATAAAAGCTTCCCCTGACTAAGGAATTCGTTCGTCGTTTATTTTTATTTTTTTGTCCCCCACAATCTCCCCAACCCAGGAGTGTTCATTTGGTTCACGCACAGCCAAGCCACCCCCGATTGGTTACAAATCCGCTCCAGGCCACCGCGTGGGGAAAGGGTAGCTGATCCAGCAAAATCCAAGCGCAAGACCCAGACGCCTTCACCGCGGTAATGAGCCATCTGCAGTGCAGCATCCTCCCCGGGAACCATCTCTCGTCCCATTTGTTTATGTTTTATTCATCACTCTCAGAATCCTCAGTGAAGTGACAGTGATGACATTCAGGAAGTCCTGTTTAAAGAGACACTGCCGGCTCTCCAGAGCTCAACTGTTCAGTGGGAACGCCGCTGCCCTGAATTGGTCCAAATTTGCTCACATCTCCTTTATTCTTAGACTAGAGGCCCGGTGCATGAAATTCGTGCACGGGTGGGGTCCCTAGGCCTGGCCGGCGATCGGGGCCAATGGGGGCCTTCTAGCTGCTGGCCGGGGCCTCCCTTCATTCCATGCCGCCCCCTGGTGGTCAGCACACGTCATAGTGAGCAATCGAACTCCCAGTCTCCTGGTCAAACTCCCAAAGGGACTTCGAATATTAGCCTTATATATATACTAGAGGCCCAGTACACAAAATTCATGCACGGGGGGAGGGTGTGTGTCCCTCTGAGTTGAGCCAACCTGGGGGGGTCCATCACTAAAAAGACTCGGTAATGCCGGCCGGCGTGGCTCAGTGGTTGAGCGTTGACCTATGAACCAGGAGGTCACGGTTCGATTCCTGGTCAGGGCACATGCCCAGGTTTCGGGCTCCATCCCCAGTAGAGGGCGTGCAGGAGGCAACCGATCCATGACTCTCTCTCATCATGGATATTTCTCTCTCTCTCTCTCCCTGTCCCTTCCTCTCTGAAATCAATAAAAATATAGACATTTTTAAAAGGCACAGTAACAGTTACCACCCTAACTCTGTGAAGAGACCTCTGTCTACACAGTTTAGGAAGCCTTTAAAACAAAATTTACTCATAGTAAAATGGCACACCTAGTTTCTGCTAGCCGATTTCAAATCTAGCTACGCGATACCCCCAGTCTTCTCTTCTTTCGAGGTAACAGTCACTATTAGTATGTGTGTCTTTCATTTTCCTAGGAAACAACATGTATGTAGGGACCATGATAGGCTATGTGTGACCTCTGCCCTCCAGAAACCTGGAGTTCCTAGGGAAAATGCATGGACACACCCATAAACACACATACTTACACACACACACACACACACACACACACCCCTTGTATGTCACCCCATTGAATGTGTACCACGGATCAGCCTACGAGATGGAAATTACTCTTCTCCTTTTACTGGTAAAGAAACAGGCTCCAGCATCACATAGATTTTAAATCTGAGTTTGCTTCTTAGGATTCCATTCTGCGTGTTAGAAACGGAATCGTCATAAATGCTTCACTTTTTTTTTTTTAAGAAGCAAGATTTTTTTTACTTTATCCATTTGGACTGAACTGGAGTCTGCTGAGACTATCCCTCGGGGAGCCGACCTCAAGGTGACCTTGACGACTCTCCACGAGGGGCCTGGGAAAAAGAACACGGAACGCTAACTCCTCCGCTGGGGGCCGCTCTGGCCTCGCCTGCATCGCTCCTGGGGGGCGGGGGGGAGCTCTCAGAAAAGCTCACGCACAGAAGAGCCACTCCCCGGCCTTTTCTCGGGTCTCTCGGAACCGGCCCGCATTCATCTGCGATTGTCAAGCCAGAAAACTGAGCCAGGGACCCAAAGGAAGACAACCGTCCAACAGGGCAAGTTCTCAAGCCTCGCGCCAAGGGAGCGCTTGCTCTCCATCACCACGAGCGTCAGCAAGTCCGGGGACAGGAGGGGGGTCGGACAGAGAAAGGAAGGATCCCCTGTGATCGCAGAACAAAAGCTGCCAAGTAACTCTCCCAGCGCTTGCCAAGGCTCCTGGCAAACACTCCTCCTGGGCGGCGTGTGCGTGTGATCCAGGCCGCGCTTCAGGGACCCCCAGGCGGAGCCCGGCCCGAGCTGCCTGGCCACACCACACCATCGATCTCATAAATATTTCAGCAGCAACAGCGGAGACGGCTTACCGTGGGCGGCCTTCCCGCGGTCCAGCTCCCTCTGCAGCCGGCTGTAATCGGCCTTCACACCCCCCAGCGCGGCGACGTTCCTGGCGCTCAGCCCCGCCAGCCGGGCCAGGAGGCCCTCCAGCCCGTCCCTCTCCGAGGTCAGCGCACCGATCTCCTCTGCGAGCTCCTTGGCCGTGGAGAAATGGTTTCCTGCGGCACCGCGTGGAGAGAAGGAGACGTAAGCTTCATGGTAGCCCCAAGTGTGAAGGATTTATTGTTTTTTAATATATTTTTATTGATTTCAGAGAGGAAGGGAGAGGGAGAGAGGGAGAAACATCCATGATGAGAGAGAATCATGGATCTGCTGCCTCTTGCACGCCCCCTACTGGGGATCAGGCCTGCAACCCGGGCATGTGCCCTGACCGGGAATCGAACCGTGACCTCCTGGTTCACAGGTTGACGCTCAACCACTGAGCCACGCCGGCCGGGCTGGACCCGGTTTTCAAGCAAGAGATCGAACAGTCAGGGGGGCGTCAACTGTGCCCCCAACTGAGCCACCAGGCAAAACACGCCCCAGCGTGCCAGGCCTTCTGGGGACGGTCCAGAGAGAAAAGACGTCTAAACACACGTCGGAATAGCTCACGCAGACACGAGGGCCCGTACAGAGGGGCGGCTGGGCGCACGGTCCCAGGCCCATCTGCAACTCAGCTCGAACCCGAGACCCGGGCCCTCGATCAGACGTGAACGATCATTAACTGAGCCCCGGGCCCCGCCTGCCGTCTGGGGAGCACGGCTGGGAAACGCATCGTGAGAGCCGTGCAAGTGTTACACGCGCACAAGGAGCCCAGTTCCCAGAGAGGCCGTTCATGTCGGAGCGCGAGCCCTCGGAATGCTACGCCGCCCTCGGCTGATATTTCAGACGCGTCCTGGCCTCAGTCCCCAGCCCGAGGCCAAGCTCGCTGACGGCGGGAACCGGCCCAGAGCCCCGTGAAGGGAATCAGAGCGGTACAGACGCTGACTCCTGAAGGGAGGCCCATCGGGGACCCGGGGACCCCAATCTCCGAGACTCTAATGGGCCCGCTCCTAGACGCCACCGAGGGTTGGTGTGGAAATGAATGCCTCGCCTTCGCCATCGCGCGACACACATGCCGGCCTTCTCAGCAGCCAGGGAGCGAGCACACTTGGGCATTCACGTTGGGTTTTTTTTTTTTTAATATATACATATTTTTTTTTTTTATTGATTTCAGAGAGGAAGGGAGAGGGAGAGAGAGACAGAAACATCAATGATGAGAGAGAATCATGGATCGGCTGCCTCCTGCACACCGCCCCCCTGGTCCCCACTGGGGATCGAGCCTGCAACCTGGGCATGTGCCCTTGGCCGGAATCGAACCCGGGACCCTACAGTCCACAGGCCAACGTTCTACCCACTGAGCCAAACCAGCCAGGGCTCACGCTGGTTTCTTTTAAAGCCCCTGCCAAGATATTCTATTCTACAAATAAAATTAAAGATCTCTAGGCAGATGCTAAAGCTGAAGCTGATTTTAGCCACTCTGTTCTGTCTCCCTTTATCCTCAACGAGTCTGAGTTTAAATATTTCCCACCACCACCATCCCCACCACCACCCCACACAGATTCCTGCCCGGCCGGTGTGGCTCAGTGGTTGAGCTTTGACCTATGAACCAGGAGGTCACGGTTCAATTTCCCCATCAGGGCACATGCCCCGGTTGTGGGCTCGATCCCCAGTAGGGGGTGTGCAGGAGGCAGCCGATCCGTGATTCTCTCTCATCAATGACATTTCTATCTGAAATCAATACAAATATATTTTTTTAAAAAAAGAGGTGAGTTTCCAGCCCAATTCTTCAGGCGACACCGATTTCCTCAGCTGATCAGAGAACAAAACAGAAAACCCAGGCCCCAAATGCAAGACACCTTCCCACGCGTTTCGCCTGGGATTCTAACGAGAGATCATCCCCACGGCGGAGAGGGCCGGCTCCGCTGCCTGAACGACATCCCACCTCCCCTGGGCTTCATGGAGACACGTCCACCTGTACCCCGGGAAGGACGCGCTGATGGAGGCAGCTCGAAGCGAGACCGTGTTCACTCTTCCCGTCTCTCTCTCGGCCAGTGGGGCCATCACTCCAAGGAAATGGCTCTTGACGCCGTGAAGAGCCGAGCCCCACGCCCCCCTTTCGCATCCTCCTGGTTGTAAATAACCCGCGTGGCCGCGCCGGGAGCCAAATTGCTCGTTAGCTGCCAGCGGGACTTGTTTAATGACGTGAAGACAGAAGCTGCCAGTGGTTCTCTTCCTTCTTAAAGCCACAGAAAGCCCAGACCTGGGACGATCGTACGTTCCGTTAAATCAGCGGTTCTCAACCTGTGGGTCACGACCCCTTTGGCGGTCGAACGACCCTTTCACGGGGGTCGCCTAAGACCATCCTGCCTATCAGATGTTTACATGACGATTCATAACAGTAGCAACATGACAGTTATGAAGAAACAACGAAAATAATGTTATGGTTGGGTCACAGCATGAGGAACTGGATTTAAAGGGCCAGAAGGTTGAGAACCACTGGGCTAGAAGGACATTGAGCACCTGTAGTCTTAAACTCTTTTAAAAAAACACAGAAAGTGGCCCAAACGGCGTGGCTCAGTGGCTGAGCATCGACCTATGAACTAGGAGGTCACGGTTCGATTCCCTGGCGTGTGCCCTGACCGGGTTGCGGGCTCCATCCCCGGTAGGGGGCGTGCAGGAGGCAGCCCACCCATGATTCTCATCGCCGATGTTTCCATCTCTCTCTCCCTCTCCCTTCCTCTTTGAAATCAACAAAATAGATTTTAAAAAGATGAAAAACAAACAAAAAAAGAAACAGGAAGTGGAAGTCCCAAATAGGGTACCCACACAGCTAACTTCCTCCCTATCACGTGTGCACGTGTATCTGTACGAGGCTCACCCCTCCCTTCATAAGGAGACCTCGCCGCCACCCATCTATTCGTGGGTCTTGTCACCAGGCCCCTCGGCCGCCCCACTGAGCACCTGCAGGCACATAACGCCACGGAAACAGTGGCCGGAATGACAGAGAGCCCGGGGCGCCTTAAACGCTTAAAGAAAACGATGTTTTCAGCCACCAGCGCTGGAGGTGGCCGGCTGGGCAGCGGTTACCTGACACGGCGAGCATTTTGGCCTCCAGCAACGCCGGGAGCTGGGTCTCGATCTCGTGAAGGCTCCTCCGCAGGGAGCCGCACAGCCTCTGGGTCCTGCACACCTTGGGGGGGGGTGGGGGGGGGGACACGCCTGAGTCCTCATCGGGGACAACTGAGAAGGCAGCGAAGCGCGATCTCTTTAGGGAACGGGCGTGGGGAGGCCTTACCTTCGCAGCGATTTCTCTCAGGGACCAGTGGAGGGGTTTCAGCCTTTCCTGGAGGCTGGAAGGAGGAACGAAAGAGAGGACCTTGGTCTCCTGGGAGTCACCGTTCCATCCCACCCCAGGCGGGACGCTCGGAGACACTGGCCCCCGTCAGCCCTCTGGCTGAAGAACGGAAGGAAAGACGATGCCAAAGGGGCTCCCGTGGGCAGTGGCGTTAATATGCCGGCGGGAAACGGACTGCCCCTCCCGGGTGATGCTCTGCTTAGGCCAGTGGTCAGCAAACTGGCCCCTTGAGTGTGGCTCTTCCACAAAATACCACGTGCGGGTGTGGGCGAGAACGTACAGTGCGATTGAAACTTCGTGGCCCATGCCACGGGGCCAAAGAGCCGCATGTGGCTCGCGAGCCGCGGTTTGCCGACCACTGGCTTAGGCCAACGTTAAACTCCACAGGGCACGTCTACCGACAGGGGGCAGGAACGCCCCAGAGATGCTCCTGGCGACAGAGGGTTAACATTCACGTCCCTGCAACTACCTTCCAAACGCGAAGGTCTACGCGGGATGCAGTTCATAGGCAGGTCACCCGCTGATGTGTTTGGGGACACAGTGCCATTCCACCCATCCGTGCCGAGCGCCTGCTGTGTGTGGCAGTGGGGGGAGCCCACAGGAGATGCACGAATTTAAAGTACATCTACCTATGCCCGGCCGCCATGGCTCAGTGGTCCAGCGTTGACCTCTGAACCAGGAGGTCACGGTTTGATTCCCAGTCTGGGCACATGCTGGGTTGCAGGCTCGATCCCCAATAGGGGGCGTGCAGGAGGCAGCGGATCCATGAGTCTCTCTCATCATTGATGTTTCTATCTCTCTCTCCCTCTCCCTTCCTCTCTGAAATCAATAAAAACATAGTTTTAAAAAACAGGTGTTGCCAGCCACACTCGAAGACTGATTCACGCATTCACAGGACAGATGGGCAGAGGGTCCACTTAGGACCCTGGACGGAGCTGACCCCCAGGGCAGCATCTCTAGCGAACGCCCAGGGGGGAGGGCAAGCACCACCCTCCGGGCTGACTCACCACGTGGGTCTGGGCTCAGCTCTGGCTCTTTCCCAGAGAGAACATCAGCCTCCTTCAGAGACGCCGGCGAGAGCAGGGAGGCAGCGATGCGCGTAATTGACCGCGTTGTTTTCTGTTTGATCTGATTTATATTTAATTTATGTAATTTATGCTATATTACGTCTCGCAGTAGATTTACCTGCCTAATTATGTTTTGCTCAGGCTAATGTTAACGTTTGTTGCCTCCCTGGGGTAGGCAGGGAATGAACGCGGCGGGGGGCGGGGGAACATGAATAATCCATGCCCCCTGCCAGTGGCTCGCGTGCTATTTTTAGCAGTAGAACTCTATTAAACAACGTTTATTAAACAATATATTCCTATTGATTTCAGAAAGGAAGAGAGAGGGAGAGATAGACATATCAATGATGAGAGAGAATCATGGATCAGCTGCCTCCTGCATGCCCCACACTGGAGATCGAGCCCGGAACCCGGGCATGTGTCCTGACCGGGAATCGAACCGTGACCTCCCAGTTCATAGGTCAATGTTCAACCATTGAGCCCCACCAGCGGGGCAGGGGATCTGTTATGATTGAGGTGGGGTGTCTGGCCTACGACAGATGATGTCATGTGGGTCCCCAAACCACGATTCCAGGAGCAGAAATACACATTGACAACCACCCAATTAGATGAGTGAAATGTCTAGACACAAGCGTTACATGCACACCGAGGATTACAACAAATCCCTTGTTTCTCTCCAGCTTGCACGCTGCTTGTGACAAATAACTCGTCTCAAATTAAATTGCACTGGGCCCCTACATTATCTCCACAAGGCAGCAGGTGATGGTTTAACACGCACCCCAGACCACACTGACACGAGTATCTTCCTTCCAGGCGGCCAGCCTAGGAATACTCGTGGGAATAATCATGGGGGACATCTATTGAGCACTTCCTGTGTCCCAGGCACGCTCCTACATCCCTGGCACAGATTCGCATTTTAAGTTCTCATAACTCTTTGAGACAAGAAACGTCCGTCAAAGAGGAACAGAAGGCCCTGGCTGGAGGCTCAGTTGGTTGGATCGTCATCTCCGTACACCAAAAAGGTTGCGGGTTCGATTCCCAGTTAGGGCACATACCTAGGTTGTGGGTTCCATCCCTAGTCGAGGCGCATACAGGAGGCAACAGATCGATGATTCTCTCTCATCGTTGATGTTTCTCTCTCTCTCTCTCTCTCTCTCTCTCTCTCTCTCTCTCTCCCTTCCGCTCTGAAATCAATAAAAATATATTTAAAAAAAAAAAAAACAACAAAGACCTGCAGCTCCGTTCGGAAAAGATTATACATGAGAGATAGCACCCACACAGGGGTCCAGGTGAGCGATCTGAAATGGGAGGAAGTCACCAGTACCTCCTTACGGCTTCCGGAGGTCCTGCAGGGAGGGGACTCTGACCGGCCAGCGCCAGGGTGTCCCTCGCCGCCTGGTGGACCTCCTGCAGCTCCCCCGGGGCCAGCCCGTCCAGCAGGGGCCGCAGGTCACAGTCCCGCCACCGGAGGAGCTGCTGCTGCAGCTCCATCTCCCTTCTCAGCTGCTGGTCCTTCGCCGCCAACGCAGACATCCGGGCCTGCAGGGCTGCCATCTCCTCCTGCAGGGAGAGGGGAGACGAGTTCACACATCAGCCCTGTGCGTGCGGCGGAGCTGGGTGGTGCAAGTCCAAGCTCTTTCCAAGAAAGCCAGGCTGCCTCTGCTCCGCGGTTCCCTCACTGCTCCCCACTCCTGCCTCAGGGCCAGCCCCCCAATTCCTGCCTCCAGGGCCCCCCCATTCCCTGCCTTCCGGGCCCCCAATTCCTGCCTTCAGGGCCCCCCATTTCTGCCTCCAGGGCCCCCCATTCCTGCTTCCAGGGCCCCCCCAGTCCCGCCATCCAAAGCCCAAAATTCCGCCTCCAGGGCCCACAAGGCTTGGGTTCAAGGACCATAAATTCCTTTATTCTTTCGCTTAAATTCCTCTTTTAGAGCTGAAATTTTTTTGT
>NW_005871772.1:229321-234597 GCF_000147115.1 Myotis lucifugus | reverse complement strand
ACCGCCCCCCCCCCCAACTTAGCTCGGTGCTACCACTGGGCTCCCAGCCCCTGGGTGACCCGTCCACTGCTCGGGGCCACCCGGAGCTCCCACGTGGCACCTGCCAGTCATTCCCAGAGCGTCTGCCTCGCCCAATCCACCTCCTAACAACTGCTGCTCACAGTCCAACTCGACAGGAATTTCCTAAGCGATTTCTTCCCGCCTGGAGAGCCCTCTCTGAAGGTCAGGATGATAAGAGGTGACAAATGGGCCTGGCAGGCAGGGAGGCGTCGGCAAAGGTAATGAGCGCCATCGGAACAAGCCCGAGGCCGCGAGCGGCACCGCCAGCTTGTAACGAGGCTCCTGCGAGCCCAGCTGTCATCTCCCGCGTCTCTGCCCTTTGCACTCACGGGGGACAGACAAGCTAATCACCACCCACGCACAGAACCGAGGCGCTGCCTTTGGCCTAAATGGATAAGGAAAGTGCTTCCTATTTCTTTTTTTAATATATTTTTATTGATTTCAAAGAGGAAGGGAGAGGGAGATGGAAACATCCATGATGAGAATCATGGATCGGCTGCCTCCCGCACGCCCCACGCTGGGGATCGAGCCCACAACCCGGGCATGTGCCCTGACGGGGAATCGAACCCTGACCTCCTGGTTCATAGGTCGACGCTCCACCACTGAGCCGCGGCGCCGGGCAGGCCTGCCTCCCGTTTCTTGAATATTCCTCACCTGCTTACCTGCAGCTGCTGCTTTTCGTGAAGAAGCCGGTCTCGTCTGGTGATGGACGCGCACGGGGGGTCCTCAGCGGGGGGCTCCACGCGAAGGGGGGCCTGGGTGTCCTCACTGCCCGCCCTTAAAATAAAGCAGGCGTGTGGGTACAGACATGGGGAAGCTGGGACCCTCGGGTCTACAAGAATGTTAAGAGCAAGAGGTTTCACCAAGTGGTCCCCAGCTGTCCTCATCCTTAGGCGGGTCCCAGGGGTGAGCTCCCCAGTGGCCGTTTCTGCTTTAATGACCATCTGTCGGGGCTTTTGGTTTCGAGAGGAGCCAGCTTGCAACTGTCCAACCTGCACCGCCCACCGCCCAGCCCCTTGCCGCAGGTGGTTATATATGTGCTGATCCTGGAAAACACACCCGATGTTAAAGATTCAGTAAGAAAACAAAGAGTGCAAAATAGCTCATTGATGACGTTTTGATGTTCGTTACAGGTTGGAATGATAATATTTTTTTATGCATCGAGTTGAAATAAATGTATTTTTTAAATTCACTTTTTTACATGTTTCTTTTTTTTAAAGGCAGCTACTAGCCCAGCTGGTGTGGCTCAGTGGTTGAGCATCGACCTATGAACCAGGAGGTCATGGTTCAATTCCCAGTCAGGGCACATGCCCAGGTTGCGGGCTCGATCCCCAGTAAGAGGCGTGCTAGATCACTGATTCTCTCTCTCATCATTAATGTTTCTATCTCTCTCTCCCTCTCCGAAACCAATAAAAATCCATTTAAAAAAAATAAAAATACTTTCGACTGAAAAAAGATGGACTGTTTCTGAGGCTTTACCGGAATCAGGAGAGAACAAAACCATCCTCATCTATGGATGTCCACGGGAATGGACGCACTGCCTCCTCTGCCCGCTCCCCCTCAACCCCCCAGTCTGGCCTGTTCACACAGCCCCTTGCGCTAGACTGTGAGCCTCGGGGGACAGTCCTGGGTCCCAGGGCCCAGCCCTGAGCAGGGTCTCACTCAGCAAATATCTGTTCACTGATTTCATGAGTCCAGGTCCCAGAAAACCCAGAACTGGCTTATAGTCGGCGCTCTGCTCCTGAGACCACTCCCCTGCACACATTTATTTCCCCGTGTGCTCTGCGTGTGCAAATATGCAGTTTCCTGAATTTCCTAAACAGGGTGCCATCTGGGCCGGGCTGGGAGCCATGGGAGGAAATCGGCATCTGATTGAAATGAGCGACGAGGAGCGACAGGTGGGTACCTGGGAATTCTCCGAGCTGGTTAATCACATTCATTACCTAACCCACCAGGGAAGCCCCAGCGGTTACCCACGCGCCTCCCTGCCTCTCGGGCTCCGACGGGGGTGCGGGAAGCGTCCCCAGCCGGCTGAGCGGCGCCCTGGGACACACAGCAGCTCCGCAATGAAGCCGGGGACAGGTTCGAGTCCCCCAGACCTCAGTCCTCTGAGCCCCCCGCCTCTCCCTTCCACAGCGTTGTTCCCTTTGTACTTCATAGTCTCACCGTGTAATCCCCAGTGTCAGCAGTGGCGCTGCTCTCAGCGAATCAGGATGAGAAACAAGCCTGTCCCCGGGGCGAGAATCAAAGCAGGAGGGCGGGCCCTGGCTGGTGTGGCTCAGTGGATAGAGCACTGGCCGACGGACTGAAGAGTCCCAGGTTCGATTCCAGTCAAGGGCACGTGCCCGGGTTGCGGGCCTGATCCCCAGTGGGGGGGCGTGCAGGAGGCAGCCAATCAATGGTTCTCTCTCATCATTGATGTACCTACCTCTCTCTCCCTCTCCCTTCCTCTCTGAAATGAGTAACAATATATATTTAAAAAAATAAAGCAGGAGGCTGGGTGTTAGCACAGCACTCGGGGTGCAGGGCACTCGGGGTGTCTTGGACCCCAGTGCAGACCTGAGGTGGCTCGCAGGCCCCCATCTGGGACTGCCCACTGGTGCAAAAAAAAAAAAAAATGCTGCCCTTTCTACTTTCGTCTTTTTCCCCAATCATTTAAGGAGGAATAAAACCTGTTTGTAAAATAAGATCCCAGCCTGGCCGGCATGGCTCAGTGGTTGAGCTTCGACCTAAGAACCAGGAGGTCAGGGTTTGATTCCCGGTCAGGGCACATGCCCAGGATATAGGCTCTATCCCCAGTGGGGGGCGTGCAGGAGGCAGCCAATCAGTGATTCTATCAGTGTTTCTATCTCTGTCCCTCTCCCTTCCTCTCTGAAATCAATTAAAAACCCCATGTCCAGGGCCTCTCCCTGTCGATTGGTGGAAAGGGTGTCTCAGGGGCGGGACCGACAGGGGTCCCTCACTCGGGAAGAAACTGCCACCTGCCCAACCAACAAAAAGGCGCTTCCGAGCAAAAGCAGCAACAGGTCCCCCAGCTCACCCCTCCCAGCTCTTCACCCCCTGGGCTGAGAGCGGGAGATGGGAGACGGGGAGACGGGGAGACGGGGAGCAGAGGTGGCCTCCCCAGCACTTACTGCTGAGCGGCCCGGCACAGGGCGGCCTCGGCCTGGGCTCCCAGGTGGACCAGGAGGCTGAAGAGGGCCGGCTGCCTCGAGGGGAGCTGGAAGCACAGGCCGCTCTCCTCCTCCTCCTCCTCCTTCTCCAGGTCGTCCAATCTGTGCTTGAACGTCTCCGCTGGAAACGCAAAACAATGAGAGGAGTGAAGATCCATGCAACTCAAAGCAGACAACCCAGGGCCTCCCAGCTCCACGCCCAGTCCACGTCCACCCTGACAACGTGACCAAGGGCACAGGTTCAGGGCCAGAGCATGTATCTCTCAGTTGGTGCTTTTAAGAATCTCCTGTCTTGCCCTGACCGGTTTGGCTCAGAGGATGGAGCGTCGGCCTGCAGACTGAAGGGTCCCAGGTTCAATTCTGGTCAAGGGCATGTACCTTGGTTGCGGGCACATCCCCAGTAGGGGGTGTGCAGAAGGCAGCTGATCGATGTTTCTCTCTCATCGATGTTTCTAACTCTCTATCCCTCTCCCTTCTTCCCTGTAAAAAATCAATAAAAATATATTTTTTTAAAAAAGAATCTCCTGTCTTGCCCAGCCGGCGAGGCTCAGTGGTTGAGCGTCGACCTATCAGCCAGGAGGCCATGCAGTTTGATTCCCGGTCAGGGCACACACCCGGGTGGCGGGCTCGATCCCCAGTGTGGGGTGTGCAGGAGGCAGCCGATCCATGAGTCTCTCTCATCATTAATGTTCCTCTCTCCCTCTCCTTTCCTCTCTGAAATCAATAAAAACATATTTTAAAAAGACAAAGATAACACGGATGCCTTCATCATGTGGGACTAGGAGAAAATGGAGTCCGCACCTCTACTCTACCACTCCCGGCTGTCTGACCTTCAAGCCGCTTAACCTAACTTCCCGGCTCCAGTTTCTGAATGTGCAGACACGGGTATCTGCACCCTAAGGTTTGCTGAGGGTTAAGTGAGAGCGTCTGTGGAAAGCGTTTAGCACCCGGCACCTGGCACGGGCCCGAAAGGATGGACTCTGATCAGCAGGCCTGTCCTCGAGCTCACGACCAGCATCAGACGATCCGGAAAGGCAGAGCGACAGCAGCCAGATGCCACCCTTATCCTTCCCGGTCCTGTTTTTCCACCTGAATCCTCTTTTTCTTCGCGTTATGTCAAAAGACGTGGTCATGGCTGGCTCTGTGGATTGAATTCTGGGCGACTCCTCAGCAGGAAGGAGGCTGTGCTTGGATATTGCGGCCGCAGGGCGGACCTAAAGCAATTGGTTCCAGCCGCCGGGAAGGGAAGGAGCAGCTCTCAGCGGCGCGGACACAGAACAGCCTTGACCGTGAAGCCGCGGCTGTCTGCGCTGGAAAACTCATCGGAAGCACCTGCGCCGCGTGGACGACTGGCAGGGCGCTGGGCACTCCCGTCCCCACGCTGGGCACCCAATCGGAGTCGCGCACCATCGCCCTGCAGCCCAGGCACCTCCAGCCCCTGTGGTTTGGACCCTCGAAGGTCAAGCTTCCATTAGACGTGAAAAAGCAGCCCGGGTTGAGCCCTAGCCGGTCTGGCTCAGTGGCTAGAGCGGCAGCCTGCGAACCGAAGGGTCCCGGGTTCGATTCCTCAGTTGCAGGCTCCTCCCCTACCAGGGGGGCTTGGGCAGGAGGCCACCAATCGATGTGTTTCTCTCACCTCGATGCTTCTCTCTGTCTTTCCCCCTCTCTTCCACGCTCTTTATTTTTTTTTTTTAAATATTTTTATTGATTTTTTACAGAGAGGAAGGGAGAGGGATAGAGAGTTAGAAACATCGATGAGAGAGAAACATCGATCAGCTGCCTCCCGCACACCCCCTACTGGGGATGTGCCCGCAACCAAGGTACATGCCCTTGACCGGAATCGAACCCGGGACCCTTCAGTCCGCAGGCCGACACTCCATCCACCAAGCCAAACCGGTTAGGGCATCTCTTTAAAAATCAATAGAAAAATATCCTTGGATGAGGATTAACAAAAACAATAATAATAATTCCACCACATGTCCTGGCAGTGACCGGGTAGGGGTCATTTCCAAGCCGCCCGTGGGGACATGACAGTCATCTCAT
>NW_005871772.1:216209-229221 GCF_000147115.1 Myotis lucifugus | reverse complement strand
ACTTATTTCCCCGGGAGACAAGCGGGCGCGCTGTAAAGGTCTTTTGTGGAAAGCTGTCCCTTCCGCTACATCACTGTCGTCAGCCTTTGATAAAGGTCATTCCGCCCAGCACGCTGCCGTGACTGGAAGTAGCCCCTCGTGTCTACTGTGGGATGTCACAGCGTCCCTCTGCCGGGGGCTCTCCGGTCCCTGTCGCCTGTCACAGGCGTTAGGCGAGGCGCTCGGGGTATTCCAGCTGCTGCTAGGAGACCTGGGACCCATCTGATTCTATCACCCTGTCACCCCCGTACGCTTTTGTTTTTTATTGATTTTACTGACTTCAGAGAGGAAGGGAGAGGGAGAGAGAGAGAGAAACATCCATGATGAGGGAGAATCGTGGATCTGCTGCCTCCCGCACACCCCCTACTGGGGATCGAGTCCACAACCCGGCGGGCATGTGCTCAGCGGTTGAGCGTTGACCTAGGAACCAGGAGGTCCCTCCCCGTTTGATTCCCGGTCAGGGCACATGCCGGGGTTACAGGCTCCATCCCCAATGTGGGGTGTGCAGGAGGCAGCCAATCCATGATTCTCTCTCATCATGGATGTTTCTAGCTCTCTCTCCCTCCCCCTTCCTCTCTAAAATTAATACCAAAAATAGATAGATAGATAGATAGATAGATAGATAGATAGATAGATAGATACACACACACATATATTTTGTTGATTTTCCACAGAGAGGAAGGGAAAGGGATAGAGAGTTAGAAACATCGATGAGAGAGAAACATCGATCAGCTGCCTCCTGCACACCCCCCACTGGGGACGCGCCCGCAACCAAGGCACATGCCCTTGACCGGAATCGAACCTGGGACCCTTCAGTCCGCAGGCCAGCTCCATCCACGGAGCCAGACAGGTCAGGGCTATTTTTTTTTTAAAGACTCCTGGTCCCGACCCCCCGCCACCAGCACCAGGGGAAAGCGAGCAATTCCTCCTGTGACTTCTACCCACGACCCACGACCCACGAGACGCCCTTGGGTTCTGCAGGGTGTCTGCCTCCTTCCAACTCAAGACCTTGGTCCCCCTCAAACATCTATAGACAGCCAGGGTCTCTGTTTCCAACTCTCACAGGACACAGTCCCATTTTCCCAGATAACTTTTTTTCAGAAAGTGGGTCAGGCGTCGCCTGCGGAAGGCAGGGCCTCCGGAGTGGCTGATGCATGGGCAGGGGCAGTGGCGTGAGCGCGCGCAGGGCCGAGGGCAGGGAGCCACGCACGGAAGGACCCTTACACCCGGGACAGCAGCCACGGGAGGGCCCCCCGGCTGTAACTCTCTGTCGTGCAGTGTGTTGCTGTAGAAGCTGATGTCCGTGTTCTTATCAGAGAAGATTGCGAGATTTAATTAAGTGGCGGAACAATTATAAAAAGCAAATTAGCTGCCAGCGAGGCATGCCGAGCGCGAGGGGTCCCGGGGCGGCGGTGACACCGTGTCATTGCCGCGACGCAGAGGACACGGGCGCCATGCTCTTGAATGGCAGCTTTAGACGGACGGATTGAAGCGTTGGCTGGGAACTGACCCTTCACCCCCTCTGCCCACAAGGGCACAGGTCACAGAGCAGCAGACACACACAGAAACATGACCCGGACACACCCGGCCGGCGTGGCTCAGTGGTGAGCATCGACCTATGAACCAGGAGGTCACGGTTCGATTCCTGGTCAGGGCATGACTGGGCTGTGGGTGCGATCCCCAGTGCGGGGTGTGCAGGAGGCAGCTGATCGATGGTTGATGTTTCTCTCTCTCTCCCTCTCCCTTCCTCTCTCTGAAATCAATAAAACTTTTTTTTTTTTTTTTAAGAAAAATGACCCGGACAGAGAATCAACCTCTCCAATCTCTTCCTCTTTGCTGTTGTCCTTAGCACCCCACTTATGCCTCTTTCTTTTTTCTCCTTTTCCATTTTTTTCCATCTACTCTCAAAATCAGGATAGCCAATTCCTTCAGAGGCCACGCAGAGTTCCAGTTCCATTTTCTCAATGTCACCCAATGTCGTGCAACCGAGAATGAGGCGGAGAACAAGAGACTCAGGGTCATGAAATCCAGACCACAGGGAAGAAAACCAGTGTGCCCTCGGGAGAGGGGACACGGCCGGCCGAGCTGTCGGTGCTTTGGTGTGATGTGCACGCTTTCATCTATACGCTGCACCTCACTCCCAGCACTTTTTGCAGCTTGAAAGGAGTCGGGCTGCATGCAAACGAGCTTCTTCTTGGCAAATAGGAAATAAGGAGCCATGTCCCTCGGGCTCATTTCCTGCCTGCGGACTGCAGGCAGAGAGGTGACTCAGGGGCTGCCACCCTTCCCATGGTCTTGTCTTTTCTTTTCCTTTTTTAACATATTTTTATTGATTTCAGAGAGGAAGGGAGAGGGGGAGACAGAGAGAAACATCAATGATGAGAAAGAGTCATGGATCGGCTGCCTCCTGCACGCCCTACACTGGAGATCGAGCCCCCAACCCGGGCCTGTGCCCTGACTGAGACTCGAACCCTGACCTCCTGGTTCATAGGTTGATGCTCAACCCCTGAGCCACGCCGGCCGGGCCACCTTCCTAATTTGTGTGTTTCTGGCTTCTGACCAAGTCCACCTTCTAGTCTCGTGTTAACACTTCTCCTTCCTCGCGTGGGCCCTGGCGGGCATCTTCATGGAACTCGAATAGATTTGACCCCTGTAGCTCGGCTGGCCCCTTTCAAACTCAACCCTTTTGCCATGTGGTCCCAGAGAGTATGAAGCCAAAGAGCTCAGCCCGGCCAGTGTGGCTCAGTGGTTGAGCACAGACCTATGAACATGGAGGTCACAGCTCAATTCCCCGTCAGGGCACAGGCCCGGGTTGCGGGCTTGATCCTCACACTGGGTGGTATGCAAGAGGCAGCCAATCCACGATTCTCTCTCATCACTGATGTATCTCTCCCTCTCCCTCTCCCTCCCTTAAATCAATAAAAATAAAAAATAAAAAATAAAAATAACTAGTCGGTTGTCACCGAGCCGAATGTCTAGAGCAGCGGTTCTCAACCTGTGGGTCGCGACCCCTTTGGCGGTCGAACGACCCTTTCACAGGGGTCACCTAAGACCATCCTGCATATCAGATATTTACATGACGATTCATAACAGTAGCAACATTACAGTTATGAAGTAGCAACGAAAATAATGTTATGGTTGGGGTCACAACATGAGGAACTGTATTTAAAGGGCCAGAAGGTTGAGAACCACTAGTCTAGAGGGAGTGAAGGCCCAGTTCATCTGGGGGTGGAAGGCAGATCTGGGCAGGAAGGGAGTGAGAGATGGAGCATTCTGGAACAGAAGAAACAGCCGATAAACAAGTCAAACTCACCCTTATCGTAATCATCCTCCTCAACGGCTTTCTCCAGGAGTTTCTGAAGCTTCAGCCTTAAGGCGTTCACCTATGTTGTTTTCGGGGAGAGAAAAGGAAAACGAGATTACAACGGCAGCTTATCTTCCTAACGCTGCGAACATTCAGAAGCTATTGCACAACTGAACGTCTTTATTCGCC
Source organism: Myotis lucifugus (assembly GCF_000147115.1). Classification (NCBI taxonomy): domain Eukaryota; kingdom Metazoa; phylum Chordata; class Mammalia; order Chiroptera; family Vespertilionidae; genus Myotis; species Myotis lucifugus. Next base: position 225,689 of record NW_005871772.1, on the reverse strand, counting down.
GGGAAGAAAGGGACCACGCATGTACATTTTTCCAGCGCCAGATGAATTCCTTTCTGACACACACACAAAAAAGGTACATCAACAAAAAGTGTCATGTGAGCATAAACTCCACAGAGTTAAAAGGTCATTTTAAACAAAAACATCCCACGGTAGCCTCGGCTACATGAAACATGTATCATGAAAAGGACACAAATGTCCTGACCTGACCTAACGGTCTCCGTTCTAAAAAAATCAGATTAAAATTAGGAAGGTCGCCCTGGCCGGTTCGATTCCGGTCAAGGGCATGTACATTGATTGTGGACACTTACCCAGTAGCGGGTGTGCAGGAGGCAGCTGATCGATGTTTCTCTCTCATCGATGTTTCTAACTCTCTATCCCTCTCCCTTCCTCTCTGTAAAAAATCAATAAAATATTTTTTTTAAAAAAAACTTAGGAAGGTGGCCTGGCCTGCCGGTGTGGGTCAGGGGTTGAGCATCGACCTATAAACCAGAGGTCAGGGTTTGATTCCCGGTCAGGACACATGCCCGGGTTGCAGGCTGGATCCCCAGTAGGAGGCGTGCAGGAGGCAGCCGATCAGTGATTCTCTACCATCATTGATGTCTCTCTCTCTCTCTCTCCCTCTCTCTTCCTCTCTGAAATCAATAAAAATATATTTTTAAAAATCATCACTGGAGGTGGCGAGTGCTGTAACAGGGACATGTCCAAAGTGCTTTGGGAACAAAATGGAAGCGGGGGGACGCGTTGGGTGCAGAGGGGGCAGGAAATGTCACACGGGGAGGTGGCTTCGGAGCCCCCAGAAAGGATACACAGGAGCCGGGCAGGTGGGAAGGTGCAGGAAGGAAATTCCAGGCAGAGGGAAAACTGTGAGCAAAGGTCTGAGGCGCAGCCGCCGGGGTCTGCGGACAGGAAGCAGGGCCAGATGGCCCAGCAGGAGGAAGGCACCCCCGGGCGGGCTGGGGGGGAGGAAAGGCCGCGATGATCAGGATAAGGAACTTGGATGCCGTCCCCGGGAGCAAGGAGCCCCAAAGGTTCTGAACCAAAGACTGACCCTCTCCCACCACCGCCCAGGAACACCGCTCTGCTGGCCATGCGGTGGGTGAACTGGAGGAAGGTAATATGTCAGAATCTCTTGCAAGCCTGGTTGCTGTGCCTCAGGGGTTGCATGTCAATCCATGAACCAGGAGGTCACGGTTCAATTCCCAGTCAGGGCACATGCCCGGGTTGTGGGCTCCATCCCCAGTGTGGGGCGTGCAGGAGGCAGCCGATTAATGATTCTCCCTGATCATTGATGTTTCTGTCTCTCTCTCCCTTCCTCTCGTAAATCAATTAAAAAATAAAAATAAATAAAAAGAACAAGGAAGTTGAGGGGTTTAACGGGAAATGCCCTCTGGCAAGCAGACCCCACAGTAGGAGGGTGGCGCCCCACACGGGCATCACCACTCTGTAACTCTCAGCCCCCACACGGCCGGCTCCGGCCCCTGCTCCCGGGCCAGCCCCTCTCGCTGGCTGGTTCCTGCTTCCTAGCCGAGCTGGGCTGCACTAACCATGCATCACCTGGGCCTGGATCGGCAGGGGAGCCCTCGGCCCAACAGAGGGCAAATCTGAGCTCCTCCGTGACAGAGAAGCTGAAAGGAGAACAGATCTGTGTTCGGAGGGAAAAGGAGAAGCAGGAGACGGGCGTGCAGCAGCGTCTCCTGCAGCTTCGGGGGGAAGTCGGTCACCCCCAGAACTGCCCGCTTCCTGCCCTCTGCCCGGAGGTCATCAGAGCCGGTGACCCGTGGCCCGGGCCTGGGGACACCCACCTCCAGCCGTCGGCGGTGGCTGAGCAGACACCCCTGCAGCAGGGGCTCGCACTTCCGGAGCAGCGGGTCCCAGCGGCTAGCAGCCCCCTCGCACTTTGGGGGATCCGGGGAGCAGGAGGAAGCGGCGTCTGTGTCCAGTACAGAGAGCGGCTCACCCTGCAGCCGGGGCTGCCCGCCCGGGTCCAGGCGGAGTCCGCGGGCCCTGAGCTGCCTTGAGACCAAAGCGGGGAGAGAGATGTCCATGTCCAGGGTCCTGGCGGGGCCCATCCGGGCTGGGCAGGCTCTGGCCCCAGTGTCCTCGGCCTCCCTGGCCGGCGGGAAGCCCTCTGCTTTTCCGCGTTCCCCGGCCAAACCGAACGGAGAACCCGAAGAAGCTGAAACCGGAAGGTTAAAGGCTTGTTGGGGGGCCCGCGGGGGGCTGAGGGGCCCCCTCCCGAGGCTGCAGCTGGGGGCCCCCTCGCCTCCTCGGGGGGCCGGGGCGGGCCTTCTGTCCGGGGTGCCCCCTCCGCTCCTTTCCCCGGCAGGTGGGCGTTCCCGGGGGAGGGACCTGGGGGCCCTCAAGGACCTGTCCAATGGGGTGGGCGCTGCCCTCCGACACCCCAGCGTCCCCAGGGCCGCACCCCCTGGGCAGCCTGGCGGGCAATCCGGTGCCAGCTCCGAACTGAATGCCAGAGAAGCCTGGGGCCCCTCTCACCGGGGTCTGGACTGGGCCTCGGGGGCCCCCAGGGGCGAGAGTCGGGGCTGCTGCGCTCCTGGAAAGTGGGCTCCCAACCTCGGGGCCTCGCCACGGGCCTCCAGGGTCAAGGCCACGCTGTCTGGCCCTGGACTCCGACAGACAGGGCTCCTCACCGCACGCTCTGCCCTGGGCCCGGGACGAGGCGCCCCCGGCAGCGGAGAGCAACCTGATCAGGGGCCCGGCCTCGCTTCTCATGTAGCCGGTTTCCGTGCCAGCCGCCGTCTCCGAAAAGATGCTGCAGGTGGCCAGCAATCCTGGCTGCCTGGGAAGAGAGGAAACAGCACGTGAAACCGCAGATCTCGCCCGGCCTTGAGCATTGACCTACGAACCAAGAGGTCAGGGTTCGATTCCCTGCCAGGGCACATGCCCGGGTTGTGGGCTCCATCCCCAGTGGGGGGTGTGCAGGAGGCAGCCGATCCATGATTCTCTCTCTCCCTCTCCCTTCCTCTCTGAAATCAATACAAATATACTTAAAAAGAAATAAATCAACCTCAGATCCCGCAGGCTCCGTGGGAACTGGGCTGGAGGACACCCCTCGATTTGGAGGTCAGCTCTGGGTGCATCTGAGATGCGGGCTCGGGACTCAGGGGTCACCCCCGGACTAAGATTCTGATGATCCGGGAAGGTGACCACACTTCCGTCCGGCAGAGCAGCTGGCCCTGCTGCGGGCGAGGCCGACACGCCAGCTGGCAGGCGGAGCCTCCACCTCGGCAGCTCCCCGGGCCCGCCAGCACCCGGCCTGCTGGTCTTTTAGGCGCATCAGCACTTTCCTGCCGGAGTCGGCCCAGAAAGCAGGTGCCTTGCAACGGCCCGCCAGCGAATCCTCCAAACGCGGTCCAATCGCTGACTCCAGCAACTCAGGGAACAGCAGGGAAGTTTTCATTGTCTGAGCGACCCGCGTCCCCGCGGTGCCGGCGGACCCTGGACAGCGGCTGCGACACGGCGTGCGCTCCTCGGCTCATCTCACCCTGGATGGCAGAGGCCCTGCTGGCCGTGCTCCCCAAACCAGGGCTGTGCTCCCCGCCCGGCGAGGCAACAGGAATAGAAACAATAGAGCCGAAACCGGCTTGGCTCAGTGGATAGAGCGTCGGCCTGCGGACTGAAAGGTCCCAGGTTCGATTCCGGTCAGGGGCCTGTACCTGGGTTGCGGGCACATCCCCAGTGGGAGATGTGCAAGAGGCAGCTGATCGATGTTTCTCTCTCATCGATGTTTCTGACTCTCTATCTCTCTCCCTTCCTCTCTGTAAAAAATCAATAAAATATATTTTTTTTTAAAAAAGAAAAGAAACAATAGAAACGGCTGACGCCTCACAGAAGCAGGAGAGCAGACGCGGGCACCTCATTGCCTGGCTCACAGGGCACAGCCAGGGCGCTCCAAACGGAAGTTTACATTAAAAACATGTGCGTACTCACACACACACACACACACACACGCCCTCGCACACATGCACACACAATGTGTGGCCTGTGCTTTGCAGCAGGAAGGGGCAGGGGCTCTGGACACAGAAGGCCTGCGTTTCACACATGGCTCTGCTGCGTGGAGGGCACGCTGGTGGGGGGCCCCTCTCTCCGCCTGCGTTGTCGTCTGTGGAGGGGGACCCACCACATGGCCCTGCGGGCGGCCCGGCGACAGGATGCCTGTCACTGCGCTGCCCACGCCCGGCACAGTCACCGTTCACGCTGTTTGTTTTCCACGCAGGAGTTAAGACGAGAGCCTCATCCTGAACAAAGGCCCCGGGACATGGCCCAGGGTTCAAGGCCAAGGGGAGCCAGCGCAGCCTCAGCTGAGACTCGACGCAGTTTCTGTTCTGAGGAGGCTCCCGGGGCCAACAGGGATCTACACACACACACACACACACACACACACACCACATGTGCACACATACAAATACCACACACACATGCATGCATGCATACATATGCACATGTATTTGCACACATATATACCACACATGTGTGCAGCACTCTTATGTACACATATATACATATGCACACGTGCATGTATATGCACCACATGTGTGTGTGTCGCACGTGCGTGTGCATGTGCTTGTGCATACATGCGTGTCACACATCACACATGTACACATATGCACGTGCACGCGTGCATGCCACGTGTATATACAAACACTGCACGCATGTGTGCATATACCACACACTCCACACATATACACGCACCACGCACATGTATGTGTGTCGTGCATACACACAACATACACACAGTGTCCAGCGCCATGTCACATGACCCACAACCCATGCCCCTGTTGACCAATCCCTGACCAACTCTCCGCCCGATGCCTGCTCCCTCTCCTTGCCCGGCCTGGGGCCCCTTCCTCCAGGGAGGAGTCTGGCAGCAGATGCCCACGCCACGCAAAAGGGATCGCTCCGAGACCCCTGCCAGCCCCCTCCACGGCGCGATTCCTGCTCACACATGACGGCCTTTCTCTTTCCATGGAAAGAGCGACGCAAAAATCTGACCGCCATCTGAGCGCCCCCAGGAGGTGCAGGAGGCAGCCGAGAGCTGCTGGCCACGGCGGGTGTCGCTCATGAATGTTTTAGCTGCTGCCTCATAAAATATGGATGAGCCAGAAGGAGCCCTCTCCGGAGCTGTTCTTTCAAAACAACCCAGCAACTGACGCGTCTGCCCTCATTTTCACAGCAGAGACCAGACCCTCGGTTTCCGCAGCCCGGGGGCCGGGGGGGTCCCCGAGACTCTAGGGCCTAGAGAGGCTGTGCTCTGAGCCCCTGTCCATAGCGCCTTCTCTCAGCACATCCCCCAGCTCATAGCTGCTGACATGCTGACATCAAATGTGTCCACAACTGGAGCCCCCTGCCCTGCCAGCAGACTGAAGACCCCCTCCCCCAGCCGCTCACCCCCCTTCCTGGGCCAAGGAGGGTGGACGGAAACACCGTTCTTCCCGTCCCCTCCCTCCCCTCTGAGCCCGGGCTGGCCAGCCCTCACTGCTAGCAACCGTTATCAGGTGAGACCAAGCCAAGGTGTTACATGTCAGCTCTCACCATCTCCTTCCATCCTGCCTTCCTGAGCTGACACCGAAGTCACCCTAGTGCGTGGGGTGTTCGCAGATACGCCCCGAGTTACTGTGCAGATGACTAACCTCACCCAACACGTAGGAGGTTGACCAGCTCGATATTCAGGGGCGGGGTCTGGTCACACAGAGGAGGGCTGGGTCTTGATTCTGTCCATCCCGTCTGGGCGATCCTGAGCAAATTACAACGCCTGTCCGTGCCTCGGTTTGCTCATCTATACAATGGGCACAGGCCCCACCCCTTGAAGGACAGGACACAGCAGAAACCCTGGCATGAATTTTCAAAGGCCCATCGCAGCTTGTGACAAGTGGCAACAGCGTCTCAATACGTTTTTGTTTCTCTTCCGAGTTCTTCGGGCACCTGAAGTCATCGCTGTGTTCTGAGAACTTTGGGGAATTTTCCTGGACAGTCTTTAAAAGGAGAAGGAGCTGGCCCTCGCTGGTGTGGCTCAGTGGTTGAGCGTCGGCCCGTGGACTGAAGGGTCCTGGCTTCCATTCCGGTCAAGGGCACCTGCCCAGGTTGCGGGCTCGATCCCCAGTGGGGGGCGTGCAGGAGGCAGCCGATCAGTGCGACTCTCTCATCATTGATGTTTCTATCTCTCTCCTCCTCCCTTCCTCTCTACCTAAAAGTCAATAAAAACATATTTTTAAAAAATTTTTTAAGAATGTGTCAGGGGAGGACTAAAGGCCAGTATGAGTTACACCTTTCTTTCTTTTTTTTAATATATTTTATTGATTTTTTTACAGACAGGAAGGGAGAGGGATAGAGAGCCAGAAACACCAATGAGAGAGAAACATCGATCAGCTGCCCCACTGGGGATGTGCCCGCAACCAAGGTACATGCCCTTGACTGGAATCAAACCCGGGACCCTTGAGTCCGAAGGCCGACGCTCTATCCACTGAGCCAAACCTGTTAGGGCGAGTTACACCTTTCTATAAATACACTAAGGTCAGCAAAAAGGTGTGCTTCGAACAAACAAAAAAACCTGGCCAGAGCATCAGGCCACAGGCCCACCGGTTGGTTAGGGCAACCTGGCAGCAGGTAACAGAGAAGGCGAGGCAGGATTACAGAGCTCAGATGTTCAGCCCTCGCCTCCACGAGAGAAAGTGATCTTCGGGTCGGGAAGGGCAGTGGTAGCATCACCGAGGAGAAATCGAAGCCAGAGCGAGGCAGCAAGATAGAATGAGGACACCTGGCGACCTCGACTACGTCCGTGTCCCCAAACGAGGTCAGATCAAGTGTGGCCCGGGACTCAAGGACCTCGGGGACGTGATCACAAACATACGCCCCGTGGGCTCTGAGCAACAGGGTCCCACCGAAGCCGGAGAATGGCAAGCGCTCTGGGTTAAGAAGGGAAAAGTAGTCACCAGATGTATATCCCCGGTGCCAGGCTAAATGAATGCTTATCCCACCATGTGATAAGCAAGGGTAGGAATGTCCACATCGGGCCAACTCTGGGGCAAGAGAATGGAATAAAGGCCACCGAAGTGGACAGAGCTGAGAAGTTGGGGAGAGCCCGGCCGGTGTGGCTCAGTGGTTGAGTATCGACCTATGAACCAGGAGGTCACGGTTCGATTCCCAGCCAGGGCACATGCCCGGGTTGCAGGCTCGATCCCCAGTGGGTGGCGTGCAGAAGGCAGCGATCGATGATTCTCTCTCATCATTGATGTTTCTATCTCTCTCTCCCTCTCCCTTCCTCTCTGAAATAAATAAAAAAATTTTTTTTAAAAAAAGACGTGACTATGCCGTTCCTAGAACTCGGTGAGGATGGCCAAGGCCCCTCCCAACACCAACAGCCTCGGGATCTGGGCAGCCTTCCCAGCCTGACCAATGGAGCTGCTGATTCTTGAAAGAGAAGGAGTTTTACATTAACACGTTGGCCTATGGTCAGTGTGAAGGGCAAACGGGATTTACGGAAGCAGAAAGCACGTGGATCCTAACTCCGGGAGGAAGCGCTCAGACCAGGGAAGTTCAAACGGCGATCGCTCTGCCATTTACCACAACGGCGGGTCCTCGGAGCAGGATAACTTAAGTCCCTGCGGCTTGTCAGGGACAGGGGGGACAGGGAAAGGTCGCAGAAGCCCTGGTTCTGCCATCTCAAGAGAGGCACACTCCCAAGGGGTCAGGCTGCACAGCTCCAGGGCGCAAATTCACAATTTCTTCCCACGCCCCCCTGGCGACCTATGGGGGGCCCCAGGTTTCCCAGAGCCAGAATGAGACCTCCGTGCGCCTTGAAGTGCATGGTGACAATCTCACCGACTGCTCTCCTCCTCCTCTTAGGGGGCCCGAGGCCCCACTGGCTCCGCAAGCGCTTCCTTCCGGATATGAGCCGTGCCAGGCCACCACGGCGGGGGAGCCAGCTGGTCTACCCACGTTGGGGGCACTGCTTCTAGCGGCATGTTTTTTTTTTTGAAGGATTTGCCTGGAAATGCATAAACAATTAAACACAAGTCCCAGGAAGCCCAGAGGGTCAGGGCACAGCCGCTTTGAGTTTAGAACTACTGCATCTCTGAGAAATGCCCGGTAACCTCACCCCCACCCCCTTCTCCGGAGCTACTTTCCATCACCCCTGGGAGCCCATGAGGACTGAGCCAGGATGAAAGCCTTCTCCCTCCCCTGAGAGCATTTTACTTCACCCTTCAAGCTGGCGGTGCCACGGGCGTGTTGCCGTCTGAAGATTCTGTAGGGAAAAGGTGGGCATAGAAGGTGACCAGGTGCCTGCTCTGTGTCTGTTATAGTATATACTGCTACTTGTAAAAAAAAAAAAATTTTTTTTAATTTTTTAAAAAGTAACATTTCTATGTAAAGCTGAAGAAAATAATGAGATTAGATATTTGCTAAGCGCCTGCTGACACCGACTGTCATATTTTATTTATGCAGCAACGAAAAGTTCACGGAGCCCTTTCATTAGATTCGCTCCAGAATTTGCCATCTTCCTCTCAGAACTCCATCTGTCTCGCCTCATTAGCCCCGTCCTTCAATCTTTTCCCTGGAGAGATTAATCCAGCACTTTTTGGTTTTTTGTTTTTTTCCCCTCTTGGAGCCAAACGCTACATGATTCAAGATAGCAGACATCCTACAAGATATAAGGACAATTCGTAATGTCTTTTGCTTTAATGTGATGGAAAAGGCTTGGAGGTTGCAGAGAGCAATACACTCAACCCGAGTGGCCAGTGTTATTTGGGCACTAAAAAAATAAGAATTATGCCCAGCCGGCGTGGCTCAGCGGTTGAGCGTTGACCTATGAACCAGGAGGTCTCGGTTCGATTCCCGGTCAGGGCACAGGCCCGGGTTGTGGGCTCGATCCCCAGTGTGGGGTGTGCAGGAGGCAGCCGGTCCATGATTCTCTCTCATCATGGATGTTTCTATCTCTCTAACTCTCCCTTCCTCTCTGAAATCAATAAAAATATATATTTTTAAAAAAATACTCCACTGTTCCTACTTTAATTAAATCTAATTACTAGTAGTATTCCCACATCACTCCGGTAAAAATGGCAAACACGGCGATTTAGAGCTTACTGTCTCTCAGGCGCTGGGCTAGGTGCTGGCCATCCACCGACACATGTAAACCCCATAACGACCCTAGGAAGTAGGAACAAATGGGGAAACTGAGGCTCGCCTCAGTCCAGGATTGAGCTGCAGACAGACTGGCCCCAACCCCCACCCTTAGCAGCCTGGTGTTGTCCAAATCGCATGGGTACCACCGACCACTCATTCTGCAAAGCGCTTCCTCCCACAAGGGCTCTGAGACAGGAGGCAGGTGGTCCGTGTCCTCTTGTCCCCCGAGGACCCGGGGCTCGGGATGGGACCTCCAGGGATGTGTCTAACGTCACCGGGCCAAGACACGGGCAGCGCCCCCTCCGCTCCACACCGGAATTCGGGGCGCAGTCTCCCGCT
>NW_005871772.1:214463-215667 GCF_000147115.1 Myotis lucifugus | reverse complement strand
GGACTCCTATGTTGGAAAACAACGACCACCGGGGTCTCGCACGGTCCTTGGGAAGCCCCGGCCTGCTGGGCGTGGGGGGCCGCCCCGGACCCGACTCCTCTCCCCACCCCGCGCGCCAAGCGCCCTGCCTCAGTTTCCCCCGCCTCAGGCGGGTGCACTGAGCCCCAGTAGTTCACAGCGGCGCAGCCCACGCCCCACGGGGTCCCTGCGGCCGCGCGGACAGCGCCCCTACCTGCGCCCTGGGGACCCCCGCCGCCTGGGCCAGAGCGCCCTGGGGACCCCCGCCGGCCGGCGCCTCGGGCTCCTCCAGCTGCGGGGCGGCTCCCGGGACCGAGGCGGGGGGAGCGGGGCGGGAAGTGGGGCGGGGGCGGCGGGCGCTCCTTCCGGCTCCCGGGGGCGGGCGGCTCGGCTTCCTCTCCAGCCCCGGCCCCCTCGCACACGCGCGCGAGCCTTCTCCCGACCGACCTCTGAAAGTTGGCTTTTCACTCTGGACAAGTTTGCTTTTCTGGACAATATGGGAGGCGGGGCTCAGGGGATGAGCACGGACCTATGAACCAGGAGGTCAGGGTTCGACTCCCGGTCAGGGCACATGCCCGGGTTGGGGGCTCCATCCCCAGTGGGGGGCGTGCAGGAGGCAGCCAATCCATGATTCTCTCTCATCATTGATGTTTCTCTCTCTCTCTCTCTCTCTCTCTCTCTCTCCCCCGTCCCCTCTGAAATCCATAAAAATATATATTTAAAGAAAAGAAGAAGTGCCCTAACCGGTTTGGCTCAGTGGATAGAGCGTCGGCCTGCGGACTGAAAGGTCCCAGGTTCGATTCCGGTCAAGGGCATGTACCTTGGTTGCGGGCACATCCCCAGTGGGAGATGTGCAGGAGGCAGCTGATCGATGTTTCTCTCTCATCGATGTTTCTAACTCCCTATCCCTCTCCCTTCCTCTCTGTAAAAAATCAATAAAATATATTTTTTTAAAAAAAGAGAGAAGTGTACTAGGAACAGCTAATGTTATTGCGCGCTTCCTACAATGCCAGACGTCGTTCTGCACAATTTAAACTTCGCTGGACTTACTTCCCTTTTGCAACAACCCACTTATCACACCCATTTTCAGACGAGATAACTGAGGCCCAGAGAGGTTAGAACTTAGCCAAGTGGCAGGGGGGGGGGCCTTTGAACCAGGCAATCTGGCTGGAGCCCGCGTGCCTCA
>NW_005871772.1:212114-214274 GCF_000147115.1 Myotis lucifugus | reverse complement strand
CCCCTTCCATCCGTGTCATTCCCAGAAGTAAGAGGAGGTAGACTGGGACAATCGTGCCTTCTGTATAATTAACGTCCCTTTTCGCCTCCCCGTCCGAATCCTAAGCTCTTTGAGGGCAGATGGCATGCCCCGTTGACCCCCCGAGTCCTTGGCCCGACACGTATCAGGACGAATGTTCTCAGCTGGGATGCTGACATTCGACGGGAGCGTTGACTCATGTCTCAATTCTCCTGCCATGATAGATGCTCCCGACAACTCCCGTCAAGTTACGCAGCCGGAGCTAAAGAGGAAACATTCTCATTGAGAACAATAACGATGCTTAAACAATTCTGGGAAATTTAATTGTCCGAAGGTCTTTTCTTTCAAAACAAAAATAATAATAAACTTGAATGAATTGGAGAAGAGAAATCTGTCTTCAACCCAGGAAATAACGTTGGACAACCTGAGGCCGCTCATCTGTGAAGGCCTGGAGAGAGGAAGTTGGGCCGGGTTCAAATACCATCAGATAACGTCATGCCAACGGATGTGATCAGAGTTTTTGGCTAAATAGATGGTCTAAACAACCTTTCCTTTCTCGGGGCAGATACCGTGTCTAAAGCTCTAACAGGGAGATAATTCATGGGAAAGCGAGGGCCCTCCTTCTAGACATGCGATCGTCAGCTCATCTTTCTCGGCCAACAGTTCGTGTCCGCCAGAGACCTGGCCCTCAGAATGCTTTAGAGCAGTGGTTCTCAACCTTCCTAATGCCGTGACCCTTTCATACAGTTCCTCATGTTGTGGTGACCCCCAACCATAAAATCATTTTCGTTGCTACTTCATGACTGTAACGTTGCTACTGTTAAGAATCGTCATGTAAATATCTGATATGCAGGATGTATTTTCATTGTGACAAATTGGACATAATTAAAGTATAGCGACGAATCACAAAAACAATATGTCATTATAGATGTGTTTTCCGATGGTCTTAGGCGACGCCTGTGAAAGGGTCGTTCGACCCCCAAAGGGGTTGCGACCCACAGGTTGAGAACCGCTGGTTTAGAGGGTCACATGGCCACAGCCATTGAGGAAGGAGGCCTTCATTTTCTTTTGCATCGAGATCCACCACTCGGCTCCTGGCCGGGTAGCTCAGTTGGTTAAAGCGTTGTCTGGATACACCAAGGTTGTGGGTTCGATCCCTGGTCAGGGCACATGCAAGAATCAACCAATAAATGCATCAGTAAATGGAACAGCCCGGCCGTCCCGGCTCAGTGGTTGAGCGTCAACCTAGGAACCAGGAGGTCACGGTTTGATTCCGGGTCAGGATACATGCCTGGGTTGTGGGCTCGATCCCCAGGGTGGGGCGTGCAGAATGCAGCCGATCCATGATTCTCTCTCATCAATGATGTTTCTATCTCTCTCTCTCTCCCTTCCTCTCTGAAATCAATAAAAATATTTTTTTAAAGAAAGAAAAAAAGGGTAGGGGGTGGGAGAGGGCAATGGAGGGAAAAAAGGGGACATATGTAATACTTTCAATAATAAAGATTCATTGCTATACTTTAACCGGTTAAGGCTACTTCGGCTCTTTCAATGAGTACAAAAACCATATGAGAAAGCAGGAAGGAATCCTTCCAATTTTACTTTAAAAATAATAATAGCCCTAGCAGGTGTGGCTCAGTGGATAGAGTGTCGGCCTGCGGACCAAAGGGTCCTGGGTTCGATTCTGGTCAAGGGCACGTAACCTCGGTTGCAGGCTCCTCCCTGGTCCAGGCCCTGGTCGGGGCTTGTGCAGGAGACAACCACTCGATGTGTTTCTCTCACATCAACGTTCTCTCTGTCTCTCCCCCTACCTCCCACTCTCCCTAAAAACCAATGGAGCCGTAACCGGTTTGGCTCAGTGGATAGAGCGTCGGCCTGCGGACTGAGAGGTCCCGGGTTCGATTCCGGTCAAGGGCATGTACCTTGGTTGCAGGCACATCTCCAGTAGGGAATGTGTAGAAGGCAGCTGATCGATGTTTCTCTCTCATTGATGTTTCTAACTCTCTATCCCTCTCCCTTCCTCTCTGTAAAAAATCAATAAAATATATTTTAAAAAAATAAAAAATAAAAACCAATGGAAAATGTCCTCGGGTGAGGATTAACAAACTAACGGCAAAGAAAAAAGGAGAGAAAACATGGATGACA
>NW_005871772.1:190038-211783 GCF_000147115.1 Myotis lucifugus | reverse complement strand
GCCTTAGGCTGCGCTTTGGTCGTTTGGGACTGAAACACATGAAGATGCGGGGACCAGCATCTCACCTCACCTGCCGCAGGACCAGCCATGAACCTGGCCGACCTCAGGGGCCGCTGAGCCCCTTCGGCGTGTCCCCGGGGCTGCATCCGACCCCGCTTTCTACCCTCCAGTCCCGCCACTGGAAAGGTGCCACCTGTAAGAGTAGCTTGACTTTCTTCTTTTTTTAAAATATATTTTTATGGATTTCAGAGAGGAAGGGAGAGGGAGAGAGAGAGAGAAACATCAATGAGAGAGAGAATCGTGGATCGGCTGCCTCCTGCACGCCCCACACTGGGGACAGAACCTGCAACCCGGGCATGTGCCCTGACCAGGAATCGAACCGTGACCTCCTGGTTCATAGGTCGATGCTCAACCCACTGAGCCACGCTGGCTGGGTGAGACTAGATCTTGATGAAGGCCGCCTGAGGCTCAGGAAGGAGGAAATTTCTGAAAAAAACAAAAACAAAAAAACAGCCCCCCCGGACTAGTGGAGACAGTGAGTTAATTCAAGTCACAATTTCCAGAATCTCCATTGCACTTCAGTCTGTGCTCATTGTACACAGTAGGTGCTCAATAAAGACCTGTTGTTTTGACCTAATCTCAACACCACATTCCTCAGGCACTGAGGGAGCCACTTTCCATTCGTCAGTGGTCCCTGGAGCCAACACCAGGGCCTCGACAACAGGAAGAGAAAGGTCTTAAAGATAAATGGAATGAGAACATTCTCCACACTTCTCTTTATGACCAAACCGTTTCGTGACTTCTACGTTTTGAGAACAAAAGCAGTCAAGCAAGAAAGGGGGGAGGGGTGTGTTCCAATCAGGAAAATAAATAACTATGAACCACCCTTTAGCCCAAGAATTTTAGTCCTAGAAATGTATCCTAGGGAAATATTCAACGGAGGTAAAAACAAACAAACAAACAAAAAAAAACTACAAGAGGAAAAGAAAGAAGTGAAAATACAAACTTAAACATGCAATGATTGATGGTAGTTCATTATATTAATTTACTAGATCACTGTAGTGAAAATTATTATTTTTTAATTGATTTCAGAGAGGAAGGGAGAGGGGGAGGGAGAGATAGAAACATCACAGATGAAAGAATCATGGATCGGCTGCCTCCTGTAAGCCTCCTACTGGGGACCGAGCCTGCAACCCGGGCATGGGCCCTTGACCGGGAATCGAACGTGACCTCCTGGTTCCTAGGTCGACGCTCACCACTGAGCCACACCGGCCGGGCTGTTGCCATACTTTGCTTCAGATTGGCAGTCTGTAATGAAATGTCTGCATGTCCTTCCTGGACAGCGAGGAGCTGGGTTACCCACGCGGAGGCCCAGGCCCTGCCGGCCGCCACAGGCGACGGCGCGCTTCCCCAAGGAGCAAATAGGCGATTGATGCCAATATTTACATGGGAGAACGCGAGACACTCGAATTCATACTCTTTTTAAAAAAAAAAGGGAAATGATCCTCTTCTAGTTGTTATGCGCATGGACTTGGCAAGGAAACCGCTTCCTGGCCGGGCTCCCGGACCTGCAATCCCAGGCCCTCTGCGGAGTCCAGGGGGCAGCGGGGTTGATTAAGCCCAGTGGACAGCTCGGTTTCCTGGCGGTTCACAGACGCACAGCCTCCCAGTGAGAGAGGACGGGGAGGAGAAACCAGCACCAAGCCCAGGGCCTCTGAACTTTCCCATCATTAGAGCAGGAGGCTAAACGGGCCACTGAGCCCCAGCTACGTCAACCTATGAACCCTGACCTATGGACCAGGAGGGTTGCGGGCTCCATCCCCAGTGTGGGGCATGCAGGAGGCAGCCGATCCATGATTCTCTCTCATCATTAATGTTTCTCTCTCTCTCCCTCTCTCCCTTCCTCTCTGAAATCAATAAAAATATATATTTTTTAAAATACACATATAATTGTAACACATTTCCTTCTGACAATGCCTAGAAATGTAATAAAGGAACTATATATCAAATTTAAAATCTTATGTATTACACAGGTAGTGTATACACAATTGAAAGAGAGATTTTGTACAGTATTTTCTTTCTTTTTTAATATATTTTTACTGATTTCAGAGAGGAAGGGAGAGGGAGAGAGAGAGAGAAACATCAATGATGAGAGAGAATTATTGACTGGCTGCCTCCTGCACGCCCCACGCTGGGGATCAAGCCCGCAACCGGGCACGTGCCCTTGACCAGAATCGAACCTGGGACCCTTCAGTCCGCAGTCCGACGCTCTAGCCACTGAGCCACACCAGCGAGGGCTGGACAGTGTTTTCAAAGCTTCTTGGAGACGGCAAATTCTTTGCAAATAGGAATCAGAAGCCAGGTGCCTATTCCAGGAAAGAGATTTCTGAATTCGAAAGAAAAACACAAAGGCCTTACAGGCAAATAAATAACCGCGCATGTTCAATGGAAGGGTCAAAGACCAGTTTGGCAGCTGGAACAAAGAAAAATTTGTCATCAAAACTCTTTGGCCCTTCTCGCCTAAAGTAAATTTGGAGCTAATTAGCTTTCAAGACTTTTCCGGGGTTTTTTTTTTCCACAGTGACAAGACAAAGAAGCACAGCTAAGAGGAAAACCAGATGTGGGAGCTCACTGGTCATTTGTTCATGGACGTTATGTATTTACTTGTCAGCGTTAGAGCTGGGGTCTGGCCGAGGTCCAACCGCGTTGGGTGGAAGGGCCTGGGCGGGCGATGCTCTGGGGGGTCTGAGAGTGTGCAGGCCGCATGGCTGCATCCTTCCCGGGTGACCAACACCTCCCAGCTGTGTTAGAGGTTCCTGTGCCGTGGTCGTGGGGGCTCCGTGAAGGTTTCCAAAAATCACGGGGACCGGAGAAATGGCATCAGGCCTTTCACACTGGCGTGGGGCCTTCCCACATTCATGGCACCATCTCTTCCCTGTCAATTCGTGAACTTGGATTACTCCGTACTTGGCTATGAGAATCCAAGAAGAGAAAAAATAAGGCGGTTGTTTCTCCCATGGAGATGTCTGTGAAAACCCGGCCGAAGAAGAGATAAAAAGATGAGCAGGCCCTCACCAGTTTGGCTCCGTGGATAGAGAGTCGGCCTGCAGACTGAAAGGTCCCGGGTTCGATTCCGGTCAAGGCCACATACGTCGGTTGCAGGCTCCATCTCCAGTCCTGGGTGGGGCACATGCCAAGCGATGTTTCTCTGTGTCTCTCCCCCTCCCTTCCACTCTCTCTAAAAATCAATGGAAAAATATCCTCAGGTGAGAATTAACCAAAAAAAAAAAAAGTGGGGGTGAATTAATTGATTGGTTGATTCATTGATTGCAGGGCATCAGGTAGGGGAAGCCTTTGAAAATAAGACAGAAAACCCACAGCCTGAAAGCATGCTGCCAAGTTTTGCCACATAAAATGTTAAAGTTTCTGTGTCCCCAAAACCACACCAAAGCAAAACAAAGCAATAACTGAACACAGAGTTAAAACACAGGCGGCAAACTGGGGGAAACAGTTGCAAAACACAACGGTAGACAAAAAGCTAATTTCTTTTATTTATAAAACCCAGCCAAGTCCGAAAGAAGGGTGTGGAGGCCAGTGGGAACCTGAGCGTAGCAGAGGAATAAGCCAGTTGACGCATAAGAAGATCTTCAACTTCATTCCCATTTTGGGGAAGGTACACATGGAGGCAACCTTTTCAAAGGGCAATTTGACAAAACGTACCAATATCTTTTTTTAATTTTTTTTTCATTGATTTTTAGAGAGAGAAGGAGAGGGAGAGAGAGAAGCCTCGACATGTGAGCGTCACATGGATCAGCTACCAGGGACTGAGCCTGCAACCCAGGCATGTGCTCCAGCAAACAGTGCATAGAACGATGCTCAACCAGCTAGCCAGGGCGACCAATTCCTTTTTTTTTTTTTTTTTTGCCAATATTTTTTTATAATTTTCTTTTAAAATATATATATATATATATATTGATTTCAGAGAGGAAGAGAGAGGGACAGAGGGATAGAAACATCGATGATGAGAGAGCATCAATGATCAGCTGCCTCCTGCACAACCCCTACTGGGGATGGAGCCCGCAACCCGGGCCTGTGCCCTGACTGGCAATCGAACCTTGACCTCCTGGTTCATAGGTCGATGCTCAACCAACCACTGAGCCACGCTGGTGGGGCAGTGGCTGTAGTTTTTTTAGTGTCCACGGAGGTGTTAGCTAAGCTGGGGGATCCTGAATCACTTCTGTTTTCTTTCTTACGTTTCCGTATTTAAAAATAACTTGAGGGATTTGTTATTGAAATGGGTTATTATTTTCTGCTGACCTCCTGGCATGGACATGCCAGATGCGGTCAAAGAGGATTCCAGATGCGCCAGGGCTGCTGCCTCGGCACGTAGTGGGAGCTGCCCAAGCCGCCCCGCCCGCTCGCCAGGTCACCCCGGTCCAACCTCAGGGCTCCCGAGAGCCCCACGACCCAGGTCTGCTCTGAACTGACTGCAGATGCGAGAAGCAGGAAAGCCCGGGGCTTGAAGGAGCAGCGTGTGGGGAGCGCTGGGTGCACAGGCGGCAGGGCGGGCAGAGCCCTACCTGGTCCTTTACAAGCCCCTTGACCAGTGGTTCTCAACCTCCTGGCCCTTTAAATACAGTTCCTTATGTGGTGACCCAACCATAAAATTATTTTCGTTGCTACTTCATAACTGTCATGTTGCTACTGTTATGAATCGTAATGTAAATATCTGATATGCAGGATGGTCTTAGGCGACCCCTGTGAAAGGGTCGTTCGACCGCCAAAGGGGTCGCGACCCACAGGTTGAGAACCGCTGCCCTTGACCCTTTCTTCCGACCATTTGCCCTCCCGAGCGGATTTCTTCCCGAAACCAAGTCTCCAAAAGGCACCCCCAGCGTAAGCAACAACCCCAGGCAGGGATTTCGGGGCTTCTTTCTTTTTCTTAAATATGAATTTTTATTGATTTCAGAGAGGCAGGGAGAGGGAAATAGAAACATCAGTGATGAGAGAATCATGGATCGGCTGCCTCCTGCACGTCCCACACTGGGGACTGAGCCTGCAACCCGGGCATGTGCCCTGACCGGGGATCAAACCGTGACCTCCTGGTTCCTAGGCTGATGCTCAACCCCTGAGCCACGCCGGCTGGTTTTACAGTTTTCTCACACTGAGTCCTAAGCACAACTTTACACAGTCAGCAAGGAGAGGGCTGACACCACTTCTCCTGCCGGCACTAGATGGCAGATGCTCCCAGGAAATCCTCACAGTCACACCCTCCCTCCTGCCCCCTGTCGTCCTCCCTCCTCCCCCCTACCCTCCTCCTTCCTCCCTTTTGCTTCCTCCCTCCTCCCCTCCTGCCTCCTCCCCGCTGCCCTCTTCCCTCTTCTCTCTTGTCTTCCCCCTCCTGCCCTGCCTCCTGCCTCTGCCCCCCTGGGCCTTGGGAGTAGCAGTTGCTCCTCTGGGATGAACAGGATGAACGCTGTCACTTTAGCTGAGGACCACAGTTGACTCAGGATGGAGGGCGTGTCAAGGAGTGGGGCTGGGGCACAAAGAGAGGAAACGGGTCCCCATTCTTCAGCTGCTCCCCGACCCGCCTCCTTTTAACACAAAGGCCGGTGCTGCTGGCAGATGTCAGAGGGGGCGGAGGGGGCGCACTGCGGCTGGACTTCCTGCATTCAGGTTGAACTCCGCGTCGCCTTTATCAGTGGCCACAGCACAACCTCCGGCGCTTGGCTCTCTGTCCCACCCGTGGTGCCCCATCCTGGCTGAGCCACCGCCTGAGCCACCTCCTGGAGTCTCCCCTGTGGGCCACCAGGCATCCAGTGTCTGTCCTCGCCATATCGGTCCACACGTCAATTGTCACCTTCACAGCTGACCCCCTTTATTTTTACTGACTTCAGAGAGAGGAAGGGAGAGGGAGAGAGAGAGACATCAGTGATGAGAGAGAATCATGGATCGGCTGCTTCCTGCACGCCCCACACTGGGGATGGAGCCCGCAACCTGGGCATGTGGCCTGACCGGGAATCGAACCGAGTCCTCCTGGTTCATAGGTCGACGCTCAACCACCGAGCCATGCCGACCGGCCTGCAGGCTTCTTACATAGCATTCTGCCATAGAAATGGCTTCAGGAAAGCACAGCTAGACTGTAACTGGGAGTTGGAAGACCTGAGGAATATTTCCCATACGTTTTAGTCCGCCCCATCCCTGCTCCCTGCCCCAGTTCCAGGAACGCCAGACCCTGACAGCACACTGATGGGGATTAAAGAAACAGCATCTGCTCCTCTCGTTAAGCTCCTGGAGGCAGGACGGGGCTGGGTGCTGGCAACCGAGGCGGATACATGTGAGGCACGGACACTTTCTTTTTCATGTTGAAAAGCAATCACAGGGGCCGTCCTCCTCGGGCGCACGTACCGCGGCTCGGGGAGCGTGTGACACGTGGAATTGCGATGAACTGCGGCGGGGTGGGGTGAGGTGGGGGAGCCAGGCCAGGGACCACCCCTCGGGGGCCCTGGAAGGAAATTAGCGTGTGAGGCCTACAGCTCTGCGGAGAGACGCAGAAATGTACGTCCATGTCATTTGGATCCTGAGAAACAGGACTTTAAGAAGGGAGTTTTCAAGCAATTGAGGACTGTTCTAGAAGAAAACAATTCAGCTTATCAATAAATAAGAACATTCCTATTACCCAGCTATTCTACGTTAAGCAATTTATCCTAAAGAAATAAGCAGAGATGCAGGTGGACATGCAGTTATTAGGCCACTTGTGTCCATTTTTTGTTTGTTATATTTTTATTGATTGCAGAGAGGAAGGGAGAGGGAGAGAGAGAGAAGCATCAATGAGAGAGAATCATGAATCGGCTGCCTCCTGCACGCCCCCTACTGGGGACCGAGCCCTCAACCCGGGCCTGTGCCCTGAACCAGGAATCAAACCATGACCTCCTGGTTCATAGGTCGATGCTCAACCACTGAGCCACGCTGGCCGGGCCACTTTGTGTCAGTTTTGTTTGTAATCACAAGCATTCAAAAATAACCCTTAAACCATAAATAAATGAATTTAAAATAAAATAGAATTGGTTGAGTCCATTCATTATAGCATCAGGATGGGAAGCTCTGTAGCCATGAAAAAGTGCCTGGTAGGGAAATGTGACCAAGGTGCTTTGAGAAGACAGGCCTGAGTGAGCCCTGACATCTTGTTCGATTGATAAAGAAAAGGTTAATAAAAATGCACAGACATGCTCAGGTTGTGGGCCCGATCCCCAGTGGGGGGCGTGCAGGAGGCAGCCAATCAATGATGCTCTCTCATCATTGATGTTTCTCTCTCTCTTTCCCTCTCTGAAATCAATAAAAATATATTTAAAAGTATTGGAAGGATTACATTCCTTCTGAAGGTTTAAAAAAATAAAAAACCACGTGCATTTCATATCTGCCATTGGCTCTATTTACCGGCATTCAGTCAGGAAAACAGAAAGCACTCCGGGTAATCCACGCAGGAAAGATTTAATCCAGGTGCTTCCAAAACCTGGGAGAGGCCGGGAAAGCTGCCAGTGAATTCGGAGAGTCACGGAGTCACAGGAATGACAGGAAACCGCAGCTGCCCTGAAGCAGGTGAAGTGCCTGCAGAAGCTCACGTCTGCATCGAACAAGCCCTCACACCTGCCCTCGGAGGCCCCAGGAACAATAGTGGCCTCAGTTCTCTTTTGTTCTTCGAATAGTACCTGGGCCTCTCTCATTGGTCCATCGTGAGTGAAACCCATCTAGCAAGACAGTCAAGGAAGGCTGGCCTCCAACTTCCGACAATAGAGAGAGTCTAGTCCGGAGCATCAACAGGCAACGCCCGGCCTCGTCCACGCCTTTGGGTACTGGGCGCTCGCTCACCCCCTTCCCGCTAGGTTTCCACTTCCAAACGACACCATGCCTTTACCTGATGTGATGCGACAACTGTCCTTCATGCAAGCAAAGCACTTCACCCTCTTCCCACGGGGGAGGGACCACGTCCTGTCCGTCACTATCCATCTCTCATGGCCATTCCTCTTCCAGTTCCATGCAACTTGCCTTTGCTACCCTGTAACTCGAAGACTAAATTAAAAGGTTACCCACCAACAACACACCCCGTAGGAACAAATCAAGGCCCGGCCGGCGTGGCTTAGCAGTTGAGCGTCGACCTATGAACCAGGAGGTCACAGTTTGATTCCTGATTCCCCGTCAGGGCACAAGCCCAGTTTTTGGGTTTGATCCCCAGTATGGGGTGTGCAGGAGGCAGCCAATCAATGATTCTCTCTCATCACTGATGCTTCACTCTCTCTCCCTCCCCCTTCCTTTCTGAAATCAATAAAAAGTCTATTTTTAAAAAGTGTATCAACCTAGAACGGGGACAGTTAACTACCTACTCAAAGGCAGCCTTCCACCCTCCTAATCTGATGCCCTGTCTTCGCCCTCCTCCTCTCGATAAAGTGCACGTTGGCCAGTCCAGGTGAAGCAGTTCATCTTTCCAAAGACGGGCTTAGAGGAATGAGAGTGTGACCGGGTCTGGGTGAATGAGATGGAAGATGTGTCTTTCCTGAAACTCGCCCAACCTCTGGTCCTATTTTAAGAAATAATAAATCTCCCTATCAAGCTAGTCTATATTGGGTTTCCTGTTTGGGCCAAAAATTATATACAATGGACAACAGTGTGGTGATTGGGGGTGGGGAGGAGTGGAAGAGGGCATCGAGGGGATAAATGGTGATGGGGGAGGGGGGGATTATGTACAACAATTTGATTAAGTACTTCTCAACATAATAAAAAATAAGATTAACTTTATGTTTTAATATTTTATTCAAAGACTTCAGTTTTAAACATCTGTAAGGTATTTTGCTTTTAACATAAATTTAACTTCAAGTGGCAGAAGAAACAAAAATATGTAATGAGACTACATTTCAGCGATCTATCTTTGAATAGGGAAACAAAAAAGTCACTACCACCAAAACAAACTAACTAACAAACAGACCTAATTTATTCGGCATGCCTATGTTTTTTTTCCCTCTAGGTAATTTGTTGGGGGTAAATTACACTTTCAAAGAATCAGCTCTTACAAACAGAGCAGCTAATCTTTCAAAAAATAAAATCCGGTTTCTAATTTTTCAAAACTTACAAAACCCAGTGGAAATGTCTGGTTGTCACCAACAGCGTCATGCTCAGGTCAGTTTCACATCACAGGGGATCATCTACAACTAATTTCTGCAGGCAAATGCCAACGCTAAATGTAACTAGAAAATACCATTGTTATTCCCAATGTGTTGACAATTGTCTTATTGCTGAATTGTACAGGATCAGTTTTCTTTGGCAACTTGTATACTATCGATGAACACAACTGGACAACTAGACAACTATAAAGGTTTGGGTTAACTTAGTATTTCAAAAATTTCAAAACTTCGTTATAATTACTTAAATATAATTTCTTATAGATGCTAGAATAGCAAAGTCTCCAAACATGCCTAATGTCAATATAATAGACAACAACAAAAATTTCCAACTAATCACCACCAAAAGTTTTACAGTTGTATGTACAAGCACATAATTCAACTCAAACACCAGTAAAAATATTACAATATTAATTCCAATTCTCTATCTGATTTTCTGTGATAAAGCACAAAAGTTAAAAGTAGAAACTGACATCTGGGTATCTGTCGATTTTTCTGGAAGGCTAGTTCATCACAGGGATTCAAAGTGGCTTAAATTAGCCAGAACATACTGTGAGTTCTTACCATGATGCCACATAAAATTAAAGTATATTGATAACTTTGTAATTTTCATTCTGTTCTATGGAGTAAACCTATTTTGGAGGCTTGGCACAATACTACCAAGAAATTTAAACAAAAAGCTCAAGTCCAGGTGTATGACTAGAAAGTCTTTTCTATGCATTACAAAACCACCAACTTAAGTTATGATTGGCTTCCACTAATTACTAGCACTCAAAACCCACACAAAGTGAAGCGAAATGGGTGCAGAAAGCGCACGCAGGCACGCTCACGTGACAGAGACAAGTGATGGAATTTAGCCCACAAAAGTTCAGACAGGCCTCTAGGCAAACACTTGTATGCAAGCTTTCATGAGTAAGACGTAGAAAATGCTTCATTTTGATAATTTTACGTACAGCTTGTTTATAATTCCAAACAAGTGAAACTGAAAATGTCCTATGTAAAAGCCACAATAAAGTCAGATACAATACCCAGTAACAGTCTCACAAACTGGTCTCTCTTAGGAGTTCAAGAGAATAACAAGTGGGTGATGTTATTCTAAGAAATGCCCTCTTCTTGATCAATCATTTCTGTTTTAACTGAAAAGACATCTGCCAGCATGTGTTTGGGAATTTCTGAGCCTCTGACTTTCAAGGCATAACAGGCATTCTCCACCTTGGCCAGGCTCTGCTTCAAGGTATAGAGCTTCTTAGACACCTCGTAAGGGCCGGTATTGCCAATGAATGAAAACCCATCGTACACCTGGCGTAGGAACTGGCTCACTTCAAAGGGGGTGTCGATGTCCCCGTTGCCCACGCTGTTAATGCACATCCGCATCAACTCGCCAGTCAGATCGGCCACTCCCAGCAGGTAATCGACAGGGGTGATTCTCAGTCTCCAAGTACCAGACTCTTTATCGTGAGCGTCGGAGGAGGGCTGGTAGAAGAAAACACACACACACACAGAAAATACCGGTGAAAAAGAGTGAATTTGCAGGTGTCACATGTATTATAAGGCACAAAACCAATAGCCCATCAGCCATGCTAATCTTCTCTAAATAAAATGATCTATTTTGTTTAAAGACTATTGGTGATGTTTTTAAAGACTATTGGTGATGTTCCAAGAGGAATTCATGCCTTGGATAGGAAGTTTAATGAAATTCATTCAAGATAATTTTGAAATCTAATACTGTATCATTATAAAGTCAACTATTTCCAACTTCACTTGACATAAAAAATAAAATAAAGTTAAAGCATTCTTAAACAGGGCCCAATCACTTTACTGCATGACGAACGTACTTATTTAAATAACACATCTCGAAATATGTGATTGGTTCTCGTCTTCCTAAGCCACTTTCTAGCCAGGGGTGGGCAAACTTTTTGACTCGAGGGCCACAATGGGTTCTTAAACTGGACCGGAGGGCCGGAACAAAAGCATGGATGGAGTGTTTGTGTGAACTAATATAAATTCAAAGTAAACATCATTACATAAAAGGGTACGGTCTTTTTTTTTTAGTTTTATTCATTTCAAACGGGCCGGATCCGGCCCGCGGGCCGTAGTTTGCCCACGGCTGTATCTAGCCTCTTTCCTATCCCTAGTCAGCACTGACCATCCTCATTGATTACTCTCTTGCTACATCCTCCTCAGTTCCTTTAGGCTCCTATTTTTCTACTGCACCCAGAGAAAACACAGCCTGAATCAATGTTAAAACCTACTTTTGTTAGTACTTTATTCAAGAGGTCGAGTCCCACTGAGCTGAAAAATAATAATAATGACATCTGCATCTATAGTTTGTTCCACTACAAATGACTCACCGCTCTTTTCACTTTATCTGAGATGATTCTCTCTCCAGTCTCCTTAGACATTATTCCAAACCGTCATCACTCTCCTCAGCCCCCTACTTAATCCCAAACCTACGGTCAATGGCCTGGTCATGTTGCCAGGTCACCTGGCACAAGCTCTCTCGATGGCCTTATGCCTATAAAAGTAAACTCAGGTCCACCCCCGTCTTTACCTTCTATCCTCCAGTCCCAGGTGATGAGTGGTCCCTCCTCTTGTTTGAGGTTACCTCTTCCAAATGACCTTGACCCATCTCCTCCCACCTCGTCCAGGACCTTGCTTCATAAGGTGTATGCCCTTGGGCAAGTTATTTCCTCTCTCTAAACCTCAGTTTCCTCATCTGTAAAATGGGATAACAGTACCTACCTCAGAGGTTTTATTTCAAGGATGAAATAATATTTACCACGTTCTTGGCATGGCGCCCAACACAAAGTAAATACTCAATAAATGTTAGCTGCTATCAATCACCATCACCATTACCATGTAAATCTCTCTCCACATCAATTTCTCTCTAGACACTGCATTTCAGGAAGAGGCGATGCTTAAACTGTTACTAAGAGTCTGTATGAGACGTAGGGAAGTAACTACAATGGAGGCCCCTTTAGAGAGGGGCTGGCTGCAAAGGCCTGCGGGTGACAACGGAGCTCACAGCTGAGAAACTAGAGGTTTTCTTCCAGGTCAGGGTTAAAGGAGAAGTAGTACAGGATGAGTCTAAGGGTATAAGGCACATTGAGGAACTTGAACTTTATAGATAACAGAGTCGCTGAGAAGGAAGCAAGGGCATGGCAGTCAAATGGAGTATTACTGAGCTCGTTCAATGCTGTTGGACTCTCTTCTGAGACCAGCTGGTCCAGTCCTCACAATGTCAAGTATGAGATGAGATGAGGTCCAAGAGACACCAGAAGGAAAACAGCTAGTTATGACAGAAATGAGTAAGTATCCAAAGTCAGCTTCAGATTATTCTGGTGCCTTTAAAACTACAGCATGACATAAAGTACCTGCTATGTTCCGTTTCTATTAACTGTTAGAGAAAAGGCATCTTTTTAGGAAGGGTAGGGAAACTGTAGGAGTGGAAAGAGGGCTCCATTGCATAGGTCATTTATAAAAATAACTTTTGCTTAAGAAAATATTAATGTTCTTATTTCTATCATTAGACAGGAGTTCCCCTGGTTATAACTAAAAGTTGATTTCGGAGAAAAAAGCATGTTAAAATGAATTTCCTCCTTTATAAACTTCATATAGTTTAAAAATTGAGAAAATGCGTACCTTCCTTAAAGTAAGTTTCTATCTGTCATGTCAAAATTAAGTCCCTGGCTTTCAATATAAACATTTTAGGTAATATTCAAGAAAACACTATTTCTGTAGCTTCTTACATTGTCTGACTCTGAGTAATTTTTAAATACTAAAACAGAAACAAAGATTAAAAAAGAAAAAAACTTTAATTTTACCTTTAAGTATACTAGTATCTCAGGAAATATCAAACATTTAAAATCTCACCTCACTGCTTGAATATTGTATCTTGAGACCCAGGGCACCTACTTTGTTGCCCGGCCCTGGTCGGGGCGTGTGCGGGAGGCAACCGATCCATCATTGATGTTTCTCTCTCTCTCTGTCTCTCCTCCTCCCTTCCCCACTCTCTAAAAATCAATGGAACAATATCCTCAGGTGAGGATTAAAAAATAAAATAGATGTATCTTGAATTAAAGCCAATAAAGGCAACACATTTTTTTTAAAAGGATGAAATGAGATAGTGCTTATAAAGGGCACACAGTAAATACAGCGACACCGAAACTGAACTTACAGGAATCGCTCAATAGTGCTTCAGGTGGACAGGGTGATCTACTCTCCCTCAACGCACCCACCGCTGTTCTCGTCCTAGCCACCAACTAAAATAGTCAAAAAGGCATTTCCCTGCATGGGAATCTACGAAACCACGCTGCCCTCTCCATATTCCTACCACTAGCAGCCAGTATAAACCTCCTACAATCACTATACCGTTACATGAATGAGGTAATAAATGTGACATGTGGCTTTAAATTCTTACCGTCTTGTTTTCTTTCCCACTGTCTTCCGTTGTAAATACCAACTGCTTATTGATTTCCTCCATACTGATCAGTGATCGTGTTCTGATGAAGTGTTGGAAAGAGACGGCCTCCACATATTCCTGGAGCCCTGAAAAACCAACCAGAAAATGACTAAGGAAAACCATTCCGTTAGTAAGAATGTCATAAAGTCGTCACATGGAGCATCACCTGGCTAAACAAAAGCTCAGTGCACGCCTGGTATTTAGCGACATTTGCAACAGCAGGGATGGGCCCTGAGAACACTACGCTAAGTGAAATGAGTCAGACGGAAAAAGCCGAGAACCATATGATTTCACTCCTAAAACTGAAACTTACGAACACAAACAGCAGAGTGGTGGCTGCCAGAGAGAAGGGGGTGGGGGGAGAAGGGCGTCGTACTATGAGGTGACAGGAGAAGATCTGACTTTGGGTGTGGGCACACGGTGCAACATACAGATCCTGCAACATAGAAACCCACACATGAAGCCTGTATGTTCATGGTGACCAATGTCACCCCAATCAATTTAATAAAAACTGTTTAAAAATTCATCTGTGGTGTCAATCTCTATTAATGTGGGTGGTTATCAGATATTACATTTTCAAGTATATCTAGTCATTATTTAAGTTGTCTGTGGGGTGTGTTTGATTAAAGTTACTGCAGAGATGAGGTGGCCATTTCTACTCCATAGAAATTAAGTTTCGGGATATACCATGGAGAAAGTTCAAGGCCATCTGGCCCCAAACACTGAAAAGCATTTTTGGGTCACATGTAGGTTAAAGGATGTTTAAACAAGTTATGTTTCAAGTTGATGAAAAGAACATCCGCTATTTTCAGTGACTAATCCCCAAGGTGAAAAATTTCAACCTACTGCCATATCCCATCAAACAATGCCTTCCCCTTCTGCCTTTGCCTTGGACGAAATCCAATTAGAATTATTTACAGAAACAGCTGCCAGTAAGAGAGAAGCTTGTCGGCTGCTTTTCTGCAATTTGTTATTTTTCTCCTCGTTCTTCCATTAGAACGTATACAAGGAAACTCAATTACAGGCTTCTGGCTATTTTTACTTATTCTTATAAAGGTGAACAGACAAGACAAGAGGTTCCATTATAAATTCCAATTTCATGTCTGCACTTTCTTTCCAGGTTTTCAGTTGTTCATCTGCCCCCAGCTCCTCCACTCCCGGGTGGGTACCCAAGAGAACTGAGGGTATATGTTCACACAAAGACTTGCAGGTCAATGTTCGTTCATAGCAGCAACTTCACTGAACTTCAATAGCCTCATGTGTTAAGTACAAACATCAACCTGCCCTGTAGGATTTACGTAGAATAATAGATCGGGGTACAAGGGCCCTCCTCTGAGAATAATTAAAATAAGAATGACAGGTATTAATTTTTGTTAGAAATATTTTATAACTTAGAATGCAGTGGGGCTTTTTTGTTTTGTTTTGTTTCAATGTATTAACTCACAATTAAAAGAGGCCGTTATTATTCCAAAATGTTAGTCCAATATGCACTGTAACAGTAAAAAGTAATAGGTAAGTTATGCTAATGGATCCCTATTCTTTACCCTATTAAGGCATTGTAAACTAAGACAGTTTGTCAAGGAGTAAGGACCTCTTTAACTTAGTGCATATGTTAAGTCCTATGGAAAAAAGAGCAACATCAGAGCTGTAATGTGGGTGGGCTTATAAGGAAAAGCTTAATATTGGGGGGAGGAGAGTTTAAGCAGGATAAAGCCTTTACCGGGGGTTAGGTCAGGGGTGGGCAAACTTTTTGACTCGAGGGCCACAATGGGTTCTTAAACTGGACCGGAGGGCCGGAACAAAAGCATGGATGGAGTGTTTGTGTGAACTAATATAAATTCAAAGTAAACATCATTACATAAAAGGGTACGGTCTTTTTTTTTGTTTTATTCATTTCAAACGGGCCGGATCCGGCCCGAGGGCCGTAGTTTGCCCACGGCTGGGTTAGGTTCTAAAGTCAACATGCAAACCCATGTGGCATGAAATCCATGGCAACACTTACTAGCTTATGACCTTGGGCAAGCTGCTTAACTCCTGGGAGTCTGAATCCCCCCTCTTAAGAAGTAAAAATTAGCCCGGCCAGCGTGGCTCAGTGGTTGAGCGTCAACCTATGAACCGGGAGGCCACGGTTCGATTCCCGGTCAGGGCATATGCCAGGGTTGCAGGCTCGATCCCCAGCATGGGGTGTGTAAAAGGCAGCCGATCAGTGGTTCTCTCTCATCATTGATGTTTCTATCTCTCTCTCCCTCTCCCTTCCTCTCTGAAAACAATAAAAAAAAATAAAATAAAAATAAAAAATAAAAAAAAATAAAAAAAAAAGAAGTAAAAATTATACCTTCGTCTTAGGGATATAATAAAGGCCATGAATATAAAGAACAGTAGCTAAGAATAGCTCTAACTGGCCCAAAACATCCACTTAACCCATCATTCACATTCTCAGGTAAGAGAATGAAAATATCAGGTAGGGTATGAACTTAGCTTCGTACACCAAAATGTACGAAAATTAAAAGACAATTTTTATCCTCAGAGTGACATAAACTAAATAAATATATATATGTAAATATACACAACTTATTTTCTTTGACACAAAGGACATTTTCCTCCAACTGTTAATTTTTCAACAAGAGAGAAAAATAAAACAATAACATGACAGGGCACAAAAAATGGTTAAGTGACTTATTTCAAGCAACTAATGATCCGCTCATTTGTTTAACCACCCCTGGGGACAACCCGTAACCTCCTCTGATAAGAAGCGTGTAGAAAACAGACCGAACCTTTTGTTGTTGTTCAATTATGAGTAGGATGCTCAGTGCTGGAGCTCACACAAGGGTCCCGTAGGGACTGCTCTGCGTGCCATTAGCACTATTCTTAATGAGGAAAAGCACAGGACTCCTTTAGTTCAGTGCCAGGATTGTTTTATCTCCAAGTCAAAAGAACAACTATTTGGAGCAACACCAAAACAAGCATTGAACAATTACAAACAGCAAGCTATTCATAAGCATCATGTTGTTAATGCTACGCTAATGATAAGTAACCTGTGTTTTTATCAAATAAAATATGTCAGCAAATTTTTAAGGCCCAGATACCTCTTCATTTGATTGATTTATTACTTAACTTTAAGGGAAAAAAAATTCTTATTGCTTCAACTTAAAGAACCTAGTTTTAAAGACTTGTTATGAGCCCTAGCCGGATTGGCTTAGTGGATAGAGTATTGGCCTGCGGACTGAAGGTCCTGGGTTGGATTCTAGTCAAGGGTCACATGCCCGGGTTGCAGGCTCCATCCCCAGTAGGGGGCGTGCACGAGGCAGCCGATCCATGATTCTCTCTCATCATTGATGTTTCTCTCTCTCCCTTCCTCCCTCTCTGAAATAAATAAATAAATATATATATATATATAACATAACATAACATAATATATGTATATGTGTGTGTGTGTGTATATATATACTTATTTATTTATTTATTTATTTATTTATTTATTTAAAAAGAGTATTATTATGGATGTAATCCCCCAATAC
Source organism: Myotis lucifugus (assembly GCF_000147115.1). Lineage (NCBI taxonomy): Eukaryota > Metazoa > Chordata > Mammalia > Chiroptera > Vespertilionidae > Myotis > Myotis lucifugus. The sequence continues at coordinate 194,630 of NW_005871772.1, read as the reverse complement.
AAAGAACTGCTCTGGAAAAGGAGCTAGGAACTCATTAGTCAATAGTGATTTTCCTATTTTAAAAAAAAAATCAGTTACAGCCCTGGCTGGTTTTCTCAGTGGTTAGTTAGAACGATGGCTGATGAACCAAAGGGTCTCAGGTTCTCTCTCCCTCCCTTCCATTTTCTCTAGAAATCAGTGGAAAAAATATCCTCAGAGAAGGATGGAAAAAAAAAAAAAAGCTATAAATCACAAACAGTAAAGTGTACAAATCTTAAATGTCAAACTCAATGAATTGTTACATATGTGCAGGATGATGTAGCTCCACCCAGATAAACACGTAACACATCTCTGACGCTCCAGAAAGCTCCCTCGTGCCTCTGGTCAATCACCCTGCCCCACTCCACCAGGTCATCCTACCCTGCCTCTCTCCCTAGGTTAACGCTGCCTCTTTCTGAACTTCACGGAAATGGAATGACCAGCAGATACTCTTACGTCTGCTCATTTTGGCCAAGAGAATGCCTGTGAGACTCCTGTTTGCTGCTGTGTCTGTTCAGCAGTTTTTATCGCTATGTGCTACTACCTTGTACAGCGACACCACAATGTACGCATTCTCATGATGAGGGCACCAGGGACGTTTTCCAGTTTTAGGGTATTAAGACGATGGCTGTTAGGAGCTTTCTCACACACCTTTTGGCGGCATAAGCCTCCCTTCTCTTGGGTACATACCCGGAAGTGATCATAAAATAGACACATATTTTAGCTAGTTACTACCAGTTTTTTTAAAGTGGTGTTTATAATTGTCATGCTGGTGAACGGTATTTCACTGTGAATTACTCTAGCCCAGTGGTCGGCAAACTCATTAGTCAACAGAGCCAAATATCAACAGCTAAACGATTGAAATTTCTTTTGAGAGCCAAATTTTTTAAACTTAAACTGTATAGGTAGGTACATTGTTACTAACTTAGTTAGGGTGCTCCTAAGCTGGCCTTTGCTAAAAACGTTCTCAATCTGATTGAGGTACGTTCACTGAGGTCAACCCCTTCCAACTCTCCCATCCACACTCGTCTTGTAGACTTGTTTCGTCCATCTCCTTCCGTTCATCCTCTCTGTATGTCCAAACCATCTCAACACACCTTTCTCAATCCTCGACACTACCTCTTCTTTCACTCCACAACGTTCCCTAAAATTAACTTAATAAAGTTTCAATCGCACTGTACATGCGCACCCACACGTGGTATTTCGTAGAAGAGCCACACTCATGGGGCCAAAGAGCCGCATGTGGCTCACGAGCCGTGGTTTGCTGACTACTGGGCTAGGGGTACACGTGGGTTTTTTTATTGCCAGGGGTGGGGGTGTTGGTTGGCACCCCTAACCTGTGTGTTCAGGGATCAACTATAATTTGCAAATGGTGAAAATCACCAAGACCCAGTATTCCCTGGAACTTTTTAAATGAATATAAACTCAGTGCTACCCTAAAATCCCCGTATAGAGGCACACCAGAGATGTCTGGATCCACCTGGCCAGGTGATATAGCCTCCTTGATGAACTCACTAAAGCTGAAACCTGCCACCAGTGAGCTATACCCATGCTGGGAGGTCAGATGCCCCTTGTCTGAACTCACTCTACACATTCAAGAATAAAGTCACTGAGAAAACAGTTACTAGGAAACAGACTTTATTAAAATCTATCAATGACTAACTGCACGGTTAGAAAAATAAAGCCGATTGAATGTTTTTGGGTTACCTTTACGTTACTACTCAGCAGTCCCAAGTTTTTAAAGCCAATAATATGTTAGCAAGAACCCATTAAAATTCATGCAACTCACACATCAATCATATGACACATTATTTTAAAAGTAAAGTTAGCGTTGAAGAGAACTCACCTGTCGTAATGGCTCTATGGAATTGATGCATCTCTTCTCCCAAGAGCTCCTGGGCCACCTGCAGTATCTTTTGTCTGACACCATCCAATTTAATTTCCGACTCAGTCAGTATTTCCTCCATATCAGGAGTGCTAGAACCAAGATATTGGGAACTTTTAGAACATCAGCCAGATGCTTTATAGAGAAAAACTGAAATAATCTATCACTTAACAGAGGCCTAAATAAGTATTGTATGTACTTAGATGCTAACTCAAAACTGCAACCAATTTTATTAAAACTATGTAAACACATGGAAAATGCTGTAACATACTATTAAGTGAAAAAAAAAGTACACAAAGCTCTATGTGTGTTATAATCATAAGAAAAATCATAGGGGGGTGGGAGCAGCCGGGGAGAGGTCCATGGGGGGAAAAAGGAGACATATGTGATACTTTCAACAATACAGAATTTAAATTTAAAAAAAAAGAAAAATTATGTTCATAACAATATGACATCTGGATCTGTCTGCTTTCAGTCAGGATGGAGTAACGTGGGCAGACATTATCCTCCCACCAAAAACAACTAAAAAGAAAAAAAAACATACAAACTATGGACAATACCGGACAACAGGCAGCACGGGACAGTGACCCTAGAGAGAGGTGAGGAAAAGGACAGGTGCCACGGACTGTCCTATCTGAGCGCCCGGACACTTCCCAAGTGACAGCGCAGGAATGAGAACCCTACACGGAGCCGGGGAGCTCCCTGAGAAAGTATTCTGAATGGAATGAAAATGAGAACAGCATATCCAAGTTCACGGAATGCAGGGAAAGCGTCCTTAGAGACTCGCAAAGGAAAGTTACAGCATTAAACGTCTACGTTAGAAAGGAGCGTTCGTCTTTGATCTCAGCTTCCACCTCGAGAAACTACAAAAAGAGGAGCAAACGAATCCAAAGCAAGCATGCAAAGGGAAAATGGATGTAACGTAAGTAGGAAAATGGACAAAGTCATAAAACCAAGATCCTGTAAGAACATGGAGCCAGACAGATCAGGAAAAACAACACAAATACCAACACCAGGAACGAGAGATGTCACTACAGAGCCTACAGAAATGAAAGGATAAAGAAAAAAATTCCTTGAGAGACACAGCAACCTCACTGATAAAGGAAAAGATACCTATACCTATATCTATTGAAGAAAATGTTTATTCTTAAAATGTGCCTGCTGCTAACATCCTCTGACCCAATGCTGACAAAAATAAGTCACGGAATATTCTAGCAGCTAGTTAGAATTGCATCCAACTGTCGTACAAGTCAGAGGTATTTACTCACCTTGTAATCCTATGGAGCAGAAAGATTATCCTTTTACTTTCTACGGTTATATCCCGACTGAGTTTTACAAGTCTCTCATATTTGTCATGTCGCGCATCGAGTTCCTGCTGAAAGGCTAAGAATACATTATGATGACCATCAGCATGATTATTCTATACGTAAAGCCTATCACACAGTATTGTTACTCTTCCTGACAAAGCAACTCTTATTTACTCTATAAAGAGCACAAAGTCATCGTATTTATTTTTAAAGTAGTTGGAAATTAAAGTCTCTGCTGGTAACTCAAATATCCTTTCTTTAAGTAGACGTATGTCTTAACTGGGTTTTACCACTCAGAGCCTTATCATGAAACTGTGCACACACATCTATCCATCCAAGACTTACTGAGAGACAGGCGTTCCTACTCTGGGCAAAGTGCTCCCATCAAAGCAAAAATACAACCCGTCTTCCAAAGTCTAGTTGAGGAAACAGAACCAATGCACAAGGTGCCCTGGGACCAGCGGGTCTCGGGTTCAATTCCCTGTCAAGGGCATGTACCTCAGCTGCAGGTTTGATTCCCGGCCCTGGTTGGGGATCGTGTGGGAGGCAACCAATCCATGTTTCTCTCTCTCTCTCTCCCCTCTTCTCCTCCCTACTCTCCACTCTCTCCATAAAAAAATAAAAACTAAAAAATTTTTAAAAATCAATGGAAAAAATATTCTCAGGTGAGGATTAAAAAAAAAACAGACACACTTAAAAGATTAATGAGATGTACATACACACCTAATGTGTGTACCTAGGTGTATGTGTGTGTCTCCCTGACACGCATACACACCTGATATATAGTGATGTGCACATAACATCCTGGTCACCAATGGCCCTCACAGACAAGGGAGGTCCTATCCTATATATTAAAAGCCTAATATGCTAAGTGTCCGACCGCTCGACCAGCCACTACGACGTGCCCTCGTGCCCAGGACATGCCCTGGAGACACACACCCCCCGCATCCCTCCCCAGCCTCTAAAATACTTCTTCTAATTAATTTCCTTTCGATGTGCACAAATCCGTGCACCGGGCCTCCAGTAACATTATAATGGAGATGAAAAATCCCTCTTGCCTACTGACGCCATGGCCATGGTACTTAGTAACACAACCCAGGACCCAGCGTCTGTGGCCTGGAGGTAACCACTCCGCCAGCACCGCGCCCAGCACATGCAATTACGGTGGGTGCGAGCGCCTGTGCATGGCACACCCGGGCACCACCTGGTGATGGAACCACCTGGTGACCGGCCTCTCCCATCACCAAGCAGCACAGGTGACTGTGCGTGTGCTGACATCTATGGACACGCGGTTATTTCCGGCCAGATGGCACTGTCTCATGTCAATTCACCAACGTTTACCGGGGGGGGGGGGGGGGCGTAATGAGGGGAGGAGGAGGAGA
>NW_005871772.1:182744-189701 GCF_000147115.1 Myotis lucifugus | reverse complement strand
CGACCCACAGGTTGAGAACCGCTGCGGGGGGGGTTCCCTGGCTCCGACCTCTCCCGCGCTCCGGGGAACTCACATTTGAAGGGCCACCATCACGGGGGACGACGCGTTCACGTCCTTCCCTTCCCTCCGCGGGCCGTGGGGGAAGCTGTCGTGCTTCCTCTTCCGGAACCCGCCCGCTCCTGCCGCGGACAAGGAGACAAGAGTCGGACAGGCCCGGCCACCACCCGGAGGGGACCCCTTCCTGCCCTGGGAGCCAAGCAGACGCCCGCGGGGCCCCACTCGGCTCTCTTCCCCCCCAAACCTTCCCACTCGCTCAGCCGGGCCACCCCCCCAACAGGCTCCTTCATCGGGCACGAGGCGGATTATCACCCAACCACGTTGTTTAAAAACAGCTCGTGCATTTAAGGAGACGAAGGTGTTCAATGGGGCCAGTGTGCGTGTGTGGTGGAGGGGGGACGGGGGAGAGGACATGGGGGAGTCACCAGGACCGCCGCCCCCCGGCCTGCACGGGGTGAGGGCATCCCTCGGGAGGGGAGGGGGAAATCCTACAAAAAGCCTGGCGATCCACCCGCTTTGGGTAAATAACGCCCCGGGCTGTGGGAGACGCCACCTTCTTTGTTGCTCATGTCGTCACGGCCGGAGGCGAGACGCGTAGAGACAGAGGGTCTCGGACCCGGCAGAGAGCGGGAGGCGGCGGGGGAAGAGCCTGCCAGGGGCCCTCTGACGTCGACGCACGAGCCGGAAGCGCGCGGCCGCAGACACTCAAGTCCCGCCTTCTCCCGCGCACACTTCCGGTCGCGTCCCAGTCTCGCAGCCACGAGCTCCGCCCCGAGCCAGTCCCGGAAGACCTCGGCTCCGCGTGCCCTCTGCCGTGCCTGACGACAGAAGCGACTCGACACGCTTCCTAGCGTGCGCTGCTAATAAATAAGACGATCTGTCCTCCTGTAGCTGAGGTCCTTGTGAAGGTGGAAAAGGTGCGTGATTTTTTTTTTTTTTTTTCTTGAGGTGCCTTTGGAACACCCTCGCGTTCCCTCAGCGAGGACCCAGCCTCCAGCGCGGTGCATAGTGGGAGTTGTAGTTCGCCAGCGCAGCCGGTCCTGCCAGACTGGGAGGAAGGAACGAACCCACTTAGGCGCCTATGGGGGGGGGTCTTCTTAGGATGGGGGTGGAACCTTACCGAGTTACTTTTTATTTTGATTTTCTAAATAGATTTTTTATTGATTTTAGAGATGAAGGGAGAGAGAGAGAGAAACATCAATGATGAGAAAGAATCATTGAGTGGTTGCCTCCTGCAAAGCCAATATTGGGGATGAAGCTCGCAACCTGGGTTTGTGCCCTAACTGGAAATTGAACCACGAACCTTTTGGCTCATGGGACAATGCTCAACCAACTGAGCTACACCAGCCAGAGCAGATTGACTTAATTTTTAAAAAATATTTTTTATTGATTTCAGAGAGGAAGGGAGATGGAGAGAGAAACATCAGTAAGAGGGAATCATTGATCAGCTTCCTCCTGCACGTCCCCAGTAGGGGGCAGAGCACCCAACCTGGGCATGTGCCCTGACCTGGAATCAACCTGTGGCTTTTTGGTGCATGGGATGATACTCCAACCAACTGAGCCATACCGGCCAGGTCATGGGCTGCCCTCATATTGCCCTGAGACACCTGCCTATTGCTTCCATGGTGATCTGTCCAAGACGGTGTAGGGGAGAAGCCAAGTTAGACTGTAAAAGCTCTGGTCTTGCCCTAGCCGGTTTGGCTCAGTGGATAGAGCGTCGGCCTGAGGACCAAAGGGTCCCGGGTTCGATTCTGTTCAAGGGCACCTACCTGGTTGCAGGCTCCTCCCCGGCCTGGACCCTGGTCAGGGCTCGTGCAGGAGGCAACCAATCAATGCATTTCTCTCACATTGATGTTTCTCTTTCCCTCTCTAAACATCAATGGAAACATATCCTTGGACAAGGATTAAAAAAAATAAAAGCTCTGGTCTTGGCCCCAGGCTGAGGCCCCGCTGGCCATCCCCTTGGGTGGGTCCAGTCCTTCCCACACAGTATGAATCCTCCCGGCTGGGTTTCTCACAGCTTCAGGTTGGGTCCTCTGATCCCTGCTTCCCTACCACTTCTGACTTGGGGAGATCCATGGCTCGCAGTAGCCTGTCCTGGCTGCCTTCTTACAGGAGCCTGTCCACCTACATCTTCTAGGCCTTTCTAGACAAACTTGATTATCAAATATAGTGAATTTTTTCAGCGAACGGGCCTTTGAAGGATGCTGTCATTTGGAAGCTCAGTCTTACTTGGACTCCTTGAAACAGGGCTCCATGGAAAGACGACCACACACATCCCCACTCTTCACTCTGGAGGGATATTTCGTCTTTTTCTTTCGTCCCCCCCCCCTTTTTTTCTCTTCAGTGCTTTGTCCAAAAGAGACACTTGATAAATACATGGAGACTTGCTTCAGATATATATATCTAACTCTTGTTAGATGTTTTCCAATGAACTGATTAAACTATCTGTAATGGAAAGTGCTGCCTTTCTTTTCTTAATTTTAAGTCTGAGTACCTAAAAGTTCTGAGGAAGGGTGTGTACCAGTGCAGAGCAAATTCCTGATGTGATTAGTCAAGCTACCTGACTTCAAGCAAGTTTTATTTCTGTCTCTGTTCCTGACAAACTGCATGGCCTATTTCTGCTTGGCCCAGATCAGGTTTGATCAACATGTTTGGCCAGGGAAAATTGGTAAATCCCAAATTAAATCAACTTGTTTGGGCAAAACAAATGAATATATTATGACATGAGCCAAGCAGGAACTTCCCCTGCAACTTTCCTATGAACATGACACATGTTCAACGTCTAAAGGTTTCTCCCACGACGGCAGGGAGCCGAGTTGTACCTGCCTGGGTGCGTGTCAAAGGGTTGCACAAGTTTAGGAGCCTGTGATATGCCGATTTGACTCAGAACTGAATGATGGACAGAGTAATGTTACCTGAAGAGCATCTGATGTTAATCTCCAATCTGCCTCTGGTTCTGGTGAGACTGCTTGGTGAAACTCTGAGATGGAAAACAGAAATGCTCTCTTATCGGGACCTTTGATTTTTAACGGCCCTCTTTTGAAAGTGCCTAGATTAGCCCGTGAAAGTAGTCATTTCTGCCATATGCATGTGGCTTTCAAGTTTACTGAAAACCTACTTCCTCTCCCGTGGTATTTCATGAGGCATTGTTTTTGTTTTCAGTGATGAGTATGTACCTGGATAGCAAGAATATTGTGGTTCTATATATTGATTTCAGAGAGGAAGGGAGAGGGAGAAGGAGAGAGAGAAACATCAATGATGAGAGAGAAGCATTGATCAGCTGCCTCCTGCACGCCCCCTACTGGAGATCGAGCCTGCAACCCGGGCATGTGCCCTGACCCGGAATCCAACCTTGACCTCCTGGTTTATAGGTTGATACTCAACCACTGAGCCACACCAGCTGGGCAAAAATATTGTGGTTCTTGATGGTTCATAGATAGCCTCAGAAATCTATACCCAGTTATTGATATTTGAGAGGATCACTGGCAGCCAGATAAATTCTTGGATTGCACTAGGGCTTATATTTAGAGACAGCACCGTCGAGCAAAGTAACACAGTTTGGGGAGTTAAATGGGCCATGCCCTCCCATATCTAGGTTATAATTCTGAAAGTGCTGAGAGTTAGACAAAGCCAAGACTATGGTTTTATTCTGACACAAAGAAAAATTTGTTTGTCGGGTGGCTGAAGGGGATAGGGAAAATGTCTGCTAACATTTCAACATCAGATATTAACTATTTAATATTAATTAATTTTTCCATTCTTCAGTGACCAAACATTTTTTTTTACCTTTTTTATTCCTTTTAAACTGAGCAACTCACTTGGTTGCTTTTTTCCGACCAAACATTTTTTTTAAATTGTTGACATTATTACAGATGTTCCCCATTTGAACAAATATTTTTAAACATCTGTCATGTACTAAGTAAGCAAGAACACACAGTCTGGTGGAAAAATTGAATTATAAACTAATACTTTTAGAAAGATTATTCTGGTAGAATGTATGACAGATGGGAAAACACATGTGCTCAAGACGGGTATTATAATAATCCAAGTCAGAAGCAATGAGAACTTAAACTGGAGCCCTAGGACGAATAACAGGGGAGAACTGATTGGAGAGAACTTTCTGGAGTTGACCAGAACTGGATTAAGATACAGACCAGCCCTAGCCAGTTTGGCTCAGTGGATAGAGTGTCGGCCCAAGGACTGAAAAGTCCCGGGTTTGATTCTGGTCAAGGGCATGTACCTCAGTTGCAGACTCAGTCTCCAGGTCCCCGGCCCAGTCTGGGTTGATGTGGGAGGCAACCAATCAATGTCTCTCTCTCACATTGATGTTTCTCTCTATATATCTCTCCCATTCCCTTCCACTCTCTCTCTAAAAATCAATGGGAAAATACCCTCAGGCGAAGAATTAACCAAAAACAAACAAACAAACATCACTATACAATGCATATGCACATTATGTATCTATACTTCATACATATGCATTATCTATATTATAAAAGGCCTGTGGCCATAATGACCAACGAGCAGCAGCTCTCCCAGCGGGTGGGGCGGGGCGGGGCGCGGTGTGAGAGCTATGAGCAGCGATGGGCAGGGCGGCCAGCTGAGGCAAGCAGAGGCAAGCTACTCGCGCATGATTTCGTGCACGCTGGGCCTCTAGTGTATATATAATATATATATCATATAGTCACACGTACTACTATAATGTGTATACATACATAGCACCCACTATGGTAATGTATACTGACCTCCAATGTAGATAAAATGGAAGCATGTCTGCTTGGTCTTACATCTATCCATACAGCTATAGAAATCGTAACTAACAAGGAAGCAGTTCGTAGTGCGCTGAGGCTCCTGAACAAATGGGTTATGATTAATTGTGAGGGGAATCTTAATCGCCCACGGCAACCACAACCACAACCACAGTGTTTTGGGGTGCAGATTGCGGCTGCCCTCAGGAGATGACTTGCACTTTAACTCCCCACTCCCTGCCTCTACTGTCATCCAACATTTCAAGGAAACTCGGGGTCACTATTACATCCTTTCTGTAAGGGTTCCCTAGATAATCCCTATCGGGGAACATGCTTTTTCTCCCATCTTTCAAAAATTGTCTTGCTTGACTCCACTACTCCCTTTAATCACTGCTCTATTTTTGTCCTCTTTGGAGCAAAAATCCTATACTTGTCTCCAGCCCACTCATGGTTCGTCACGATCTACTTAAGGAAGCTGTACATTCACATTTCATCAAAGTGTTCGTGAAACTTATCGAAGAGAGCCCGGTCACAGACCTCAATGACATACACATTCCTAAAGAGTTTTGAAAGATTTTGATTCTTTCGAAAATAGTTTTCGAAACCGAATTTAATATAAAATCGATTTTCTAAAATGTATGCAGTGTAAATGCAAGGGAAACGCTTTAGACATTTCATTCGAAACTTGTTCAAGAAGTAGGTCTTCTCTAACAGCAGTGAATTTCTCATCATCTTCACACTGCACCACATTCAAGTGAGAAATGTTCATTTGCCTCTTCCTTTACTGTTTTGCATGTTCATTTTGAAATCTGATTGAAATTCATTCAGCACAGAAGACAATTTCATTTTCATGAAGGCTCTTTCAGACTCGATACCTTTGCAAAAATATAAAAGAAATAACCCAGACCTCCAGCAACTGCCAAAGAAGGATGTTTGTTGGAAACATGAAAAAGAAAGCATCAAAATAAAATTAAATTAAAAATTTTAAAACCCTGGGGAGCCAAAACCGGTTTGGCTCGGTGGATAGAGCGTCGGGCTGCGGACTGAAGGGTCCCAGGTTCAATTCCGGTCAAGGGCATGTACCTGGGTTGCGGGCACATCCCCAGTAGGTGTGCAGGAGGCAGCTGGTCGATGTTTCTCTCACATCGATGTTTTTTACTTTCTATCCCTCTCCCTGCTCTCTGTAAAAATCATTAAAATATAAAATTAAAAAAAAATTTAAAAACCCTGGGGAAAGGCAGCAGGATTGATCAAACTCAGAAAAGTAACTGGAGAAAAAAACATGGTTCTAAAAAGTGAAGAATAAACTACAAGGTGCCCAAAGAAAAAGGAATTCAAATAAAAGTCTACTGAGAATCATGGAAGAAAGCTAGTAAAACAGCAAAAGAATGAAAGCGAGATAAAGACATTTTAAAAGGGATCAGAGAGGATGTGATAGAAATAGAAAACAGACACGCACATAAATTAAACATACACATACTTGGAATTTTTGAAGAAGAGAAATAAAACAATGGAACAAAACTAGTGTTTAAGTTTTTTAAAGTAACTTCCCAGAAGCAAGAAAACTTAAGTATTACAGGAGCTCACCACATTTATGGAGAAAATGATCCATTATGAATTCTGAGACATATTTTGGAAAAATCACTAGATTCTAAAGACAAAAGAAAAAGCCTCAGAGTCTGCAGGCATGAAGATAAAATACTTACAAAATAGGCAAGAAAATTAAACTAGCATTAGACTTCTCAAGAGCAACATACAAAGCTTTTTTTTATATATATTTTTTATTGATTTCAGAGAGGAAGGAAGAGGGAGAGAGATAGAAACATCAATGATGAGAGAGAATCATTGATGGGCTGCCTCCTGCATGCCCCCTATTAGGGATAGAGCCCACAACCTGGGCATGTGCCCTTGACTGGAATCGAACCTGGGACCCTTCAGTCTGCAGGCTAAGGCTCTATCCACTGAGCCAAACCAGCTGAGGGCAAAGTTTTTTAAACATTTCAAAATGTATATAGCTTTATGCCAGAACATGTCCGGCCCTCTTTTAAGAAAAGAAAACAGCCAAAACTGGTTGGCTCAGTGGATAAGAGCGTCGGCCTGCGGACTGAAAGGCCCAGGTTCGATCCGGCAAGGCATGTACCCTGGGTTG
>NW_005871772.1:177388-182298 GCF_000147115.1 Myotis lucifugus | reverse complement strand
TTAAGGCTGCCTAAAGATCCTACCCCCTCATTCTTCTTGTGCAGAAATCAAAAAAAACATTATCTACTTGAACATTCCCAACTTACTCCAACGTGGGTTAAATGTTGACAAAAAATCCAAAAACTCACACAATCTGATCCAATTTCCTAAAAAAGGTGGGGAATGCGACCCAAAACCCTAAAAAACCGCTTCTAAGCCCGGAACAAGTTTGTACAGAATGTGTAATGAATCTAGCTCAATCAACACCAAGTAACGGCGAACTCACGCAGACCCTAACTTCTACCAGCGACAACACCCGCTGGGCTTCGTTGAGCGCATTATCTCGCCGGTTAGGCTGATTAGGGCTGGTGGGGGCAGGTGGGGGCTGGTGGAGGCCGGTGGACGCAGATATCAGGGTGTCTTGAGCCTTGGCTAACCTGCCTCCCGAGTTGGTGCCGGTGGAAGTCAACCTCGAGGGCATTATTATGCCAAGTGAAACAAGTCAGACAGCAGAAGACAAAAACCATACGATCTCACATACATGTGAATCTAAAAAAAAAGAGAGAAACTGAACTCAGACACAGAGAACAAACTGGTAGTTGCCAGAGGCAGGGGTTGGAAGCGGGTAACATGGATGAAGGTGGTCATGAGTCCTGGGATCTAATGCACCGCATGGTGACAATAGTTAATACTGTATTGTTATTTGAAAGTTGCTAAGAGAATAAATCTTCAAAGTTTTCAACACACGGAAAAAAGTTGCAATACACGAGGGAATGGGTGCTCACGTATTTCACAGTATTCACATATATCGAAGCATTGTGCTGCACACCTAAAACTGATACAATGTTATAGGTCAACTATATCTCAATAAAAATTACATAAATAAAGACAAAATGGGAGGGGAGACAAGAATGCAAAAATGTGGATAATTGTTGAATGAATTCAGGTTGAGGTTGACTATACTATTATCTCTATTTTTTGTGTATGTTTACGTTTTTCACCCCAGAAACTGTGACTGAAAAAATTATTTAACTGTCTCCAAATTGGATTGGTATATGTTACTGATTGCAACCACACTAAGAGTCTGTTCAACATCAAGGCAATGTTTGTTAGGAAAAAGAAAACCTCATCGCGTAATTACATTAACACATACTATATAGTTTCCCATGTTTGTAATAAAAGACTCACTGTAGCCCAGCTGGTGTGGCTCAATGGTTGAACCAGGAGTTCACTGTTTGATTTCCCATCCCTGCTCATGCCTGGGTTGCAGGCTCGATCCCCAGTAGCAGGTGTGGGGGATGCAGCCCATCAATGATTCCCTCTCATCATTAATGTTTCTATGTCTCGCTCCCTCTCCCTTCCTCTCTGAAATCAATGAAAAGATATTTTTTAAAATTTCACTGCAATGAGAAATGGTTACAAAGTTTTATGTTATTATTTCCTGAGATGAGATGATGTATTTTTAACTGGACTGGTGGGTAATTTTTGAATTGCAAGCTCAAAAAGTTGGGTGATAAATTCCCTGAATACAGAGAAAGCCTATTTAATGATTCTTTTTTTTTTTAAATATATTTTATTGATTTTTTACAGAGAGGAAGGGAGAGGGAGAGAGAGTTAGAAACATCAGTGAGAGAGAAACATCGATCAGCTGCCTCCTGCACACTCCCTATTGGGGATGTGCCTGCAACCAAGGGACTTGCCCTTGAATGGTATCGAACCTGGGATCCTTTCGGTCTCAGGGCAAAGCTTCATTCCTCTGAGCTCAATTGGTCAGGGCCCTATTTAAATGATTCTGTGTGCATAGGGAAGCGAGCTTTCTGGACAGGGAAGCTGGCCTCCGTGCTCGGGGAGGCACACAGCTCATGTGTGCAGCTGGCAGAACCCCAGTACAGAGAGGAGCAGGTGCTATTTCCCGACGACACCTACTTGTGCGTGTCCCAACACTATAGTTAGAAAATGGCTCGCATTTTTAGCTGCTTTTCCCAGAACTCAGAGTTTCATCTTCCTGTTTATCTTGGTGGTATGCCTATACTTGTGCTTTTTCTGTTCCCTATGAACGTGTGAAGATGAGATTTCACAGGCGAGGAGATGAGGGGTCACTAATTAACACTCAGATGTTTGATTTCCTGAGCAGAACAGACACTCTCTTATGAGTTTTTAAAGTATTTTTCAAGGAGAAATCGGTCTAGTCCAGCGGTTCTCAACCTGTGGGTCGTGACCCCTCTGGGGGTCGAACGACCCTTTCACAGGGGTCGCCTAAGACCATCAGAAAACACATATATAATTACATATTGTTTTTGTGATTCATCACTATGCTTTAATGTTCAATCTGTAACAATGAAATTGGGGGTCACCACAACATGAGGAACTGTATCAAAGGGTCGCAGCATTAGGAAGGTTGAGAACCACTGGTAGTCCCTTTAAGGTTAAGTTCTGTTCACTGGGTTTTTCTTCAAGAGTCAACTGGGTCATTCCTAACTTCATTTCCTCATTTTAACTCCGTTCTTTGCAAACCATCTCAGCTTTGCCTCCACTTTTTAGTAAATTTCCTATACGTCTGTAGTGGTTACTGCTTTATAGTTTAAACATAGCAGGAAGAGCAAAGGGAAGCCAAATACTGGTAGGTGCTCAGTTAGCTTTGGCCCCAGTTGGTGTGATCTGGAGACGATAGCACTTAAATTTAACCCATCCGTTGGCTTCTAGAACCATTTATTAGGTTGTTGGCAGGAAAAGTTTTGTAGTAATTCCTGGTTTGGGGAGACAATAAGCCTTTGTTCTCCCCGGTGCATTAGGCAACAAACCTAGTGTCACTGATCGTTTAACTGAAATGGGAGGGACACTCGCTGTCTTGCTCTTGCTTCATTTTCTGTAAATGGACTAATAGGAGTCTCAGCTCAGAGTGTTGTTGTGAGGATGCAATGAGCCACACCGGTTAGGGCTAGGTTGTCATTCTTTGTTTACATGTCCACACTGGACTGGATGCCTCCTGGGTGCCTGTAGTGTAACCACTTCATTTGTGTGACAAGGACAGTCTGGCATGTATTTAATAAAGCTCTGGGAAAGTTGGATACACATCTGAGGTGGATCCAGGTCTTGATTCTTTACAAAAAGTTGGATTTCAGTTTGGTCTGGAATTTGAAGCTGTGAGTATCTTACTTATCTCAGTATCCCAGGGACTAAGCTCATTGGAATTGCTATCCTCTTCCACTGGGTAGCATCCCTAGAATACTGTTTATTTATACAGCAGAATTTTAAAAAGTGAGGCTCTTTTTAAAAAACATATTTTTATTGATTTCGGAGAGGGAGAGGGAGAGAGAGAAATGTCAAGGATGAGAGAGAATCATTGATTGGCTGACTCCTGCACACCCCCTACTGGGGATCTAGCCCTCAACCTGGGCACCTGCCCTTGACCAGAATCGAACCCAGGACCCTTTGGTTCCCAGGCTAATGCTCTATCCACTGAGCCAAACCGGGTGATACAGCAGATTTTAATGACGGTTTGCAATTCTGTATTGTTGATGAAGAGCTTTTATGTTTTTGGATTCAGGCTATTTTTTAAAAAAAATATTCTACAAAGAGGTTTATAATAATTTCTTTTTTGTTTTTAATTGATGTCAGAGAGGAAGGGACAGGGAGAGATAGAAACATCAGTGATGAGAGAGAATCATTGATTGGCTACCTTCTGCATGCCCCACACTGGGGATTGAGCTTGCAACCAGGGCATGTACCCTGATCAGAATTGAACTGAGACTTCCTGGTTCATAGATCAATACTCAATCACCGAGACACGCCAATCGGGCTATAATAATTTCTTATATTCTTCAGGCTTTGCGCTACACCTTTTAGCTCTTGTGTTTTAAGTGTGGCAGGATCTCATCTCATATGGGCCATTTAAGTTATTTGTGGTCTATTTACATGATACACAAGGCTAGCACAGCACTGCCCACATCAGCTGGTGTTCAGTCAAGTTTTGGAAAATCCAAAATCATGGCCCTTTTTATTCTTAAAATAAATGGCAGGCAGAAAAAAACACCCTTGGCTTATGTTGGTAAGGTTTGCGTGTTCTGTAAAATAAAAAATTACACTCATCAACATAGCACAGGTTCTCTTAAGTGATTAAAAATTTTTTTTTAATCGTGAATGTAGTGAAGCTTGCTCATTTATCACCCGAATCCAACCCGCAGGCATGATTCCATCAGATAGAATTTAAGTGCCTGAACGTGGATATTGGGATGAGCATGGATTACTTTTTTTTTTGCGTATTTTTTAAATTTAATTTTGTTTTATTTCTTAAAGTATTACAAAGAGTATTACACATGTCTCCTTCCCCTCCCCCCTTGACATTCCCCCGGCCTCCCCCACCCCCCAGTGTCTTGTGTCCATTGATTATTCTTATAGAGCATTGATTACTTTTAAGTCGGTAAAATATTTAAGCTAAATATTTTTTCTCGAGGTTTCAAACTTGGCAGGATTTTACAGGGTTTGAAAATGGTAAAAAAAAAAAAAATCAAATGTCAATACCTTCAAATGGCCAAACCCGGCACGAGGGCTTGGATGAACACCGCAGCAATACTCATTTTTGTCTGCTGTCATTTCAGACCTTGTTGAGACAGGGGCTGCGCTGGTGTCATGGAAAAAAACAGCTTTGGAATCTGACAGTCGATTGCCTGGAGCCAGTCCCAGTCCTGCGCGACAGCGGCCGAGTGAGTTACTTGACTTCTCTGGATTTCCGTTTCCTCCGATGCACAACGAGGGCTGCGGCAGACACGGTGCAACCGCGTCCGGAGAGCGCCTACGACACACCGGAGGGTTAAACAAACAGCAGCCATACGGCACCGGCCCTCCCGGCCAGCGCTGGCCCAGCAGGTGGACCGTCCGGGTCGCGGGCCACCGCAGCTGCGCAGTGGCCCCGCCCTCCCACGCTCCGCCCC
>NW_005871772.1:136509-175589 GCF_000147115.1 Myotis lucifugus | reverse complement strand
GTCCAGTTGCATAGTTTTCTGGCTGAAGGTAGGCTCGCCCTTTTAACTTGTGCCTTCTCTCTCTCTCTCTCTTGCATCGCAATGCACGGTTAGTTCCAACCTCATTGGAGTGTTAGCCGCCCATTGGGGTGGAGTGGGGAGGGGGGGGAATTAAAGTACTTATCCGAGCAAGTGCATGCATTCGCTCCTCCATTCTCGGGTTTTGGAACCAACCACTCGTCAGATACCGACCTGCAGGGTCGAATGCGGTGCTGAGTGAGAAATCTGCACAAAAAGATAAGTGTGAAATGAGCGTGCAGCCAGACTCCTCACTCAGGAAGAGTTAGGCTGCTCCGCTCCCTCTCCCCCTTCTCCTCCCCCTCCCCCTCCCCGTGTCCCTCCTGTTTTGAATCCCACCACATAAGGGGGGAAAGCAGTGTTTCCGTTTCCAGACCTCTCCGTGTAGGTAGGTTACATTTTTAGCACAGGTTTCCTTTATTTGCTTTGTTGATCCCTTGGTTGAAAAAGAACTGTTTTGTAGCTTCCTGGGGGGAAAAACAAACAAACAAACAAAAAACAAAAACAGCCCACATATGGAATTGGAGCAGGAGTGAGGGCCCATCCTAACATCTCAGTTTGGTGACGTGTGTTTGTTTGCTCTTTACTATTGTAGTTTCCCCCCCACAGATTCCTCAGTTCCTACCTACGGGCCCCGCCTGCCTCCTCGGTATGGTAAACAATGGAGCCATCCCTCCTTAGGAACCTCTTGCAGTCCTTTTGCATTTTCTTCCCAGGTCTTAATATTTCCTTTGTATCCAGGTTCACCCCAGGCCACCCTGCTCCACCCTCCTCCATCCATCTCTGTCTGATTTTGTAAGTTCCAGGGCTTATCTTAGGAGATCATCACACCGGTAGGTGTTTGTAGGAACACACTGCCTCTTCCTGGTCCTTCTTTGTGTGGGTCAGACCATCTATTTTGATAATCCATGTGGATGACTCTCAGACTGAGCATAGGCAGCTGAGGAAGTTCTAAACCTGGGGATTTTACTGAGGGAAATACAGTGGGAAGTGATTAACGTATTGGGGCTTCATTGCTGGGTGAAGGCACGTCTCAATATGTTGTCTCAAAAAAATGAACAGTTGCTTAATATGAAGCTGCAAGAAAAAAAGGGGGCTTGATTCAACCTTAACCTTGGTTGTGAATCAGATTTTCATTGATATATTTTTAAATGACTTTGTCGTGGATTAAATGTGAGTGTAGTCATGAACCCTAGAGCAGGAAAGGAACTAGCTTGAGGGAATACTAATACAGCTCTGTGAAGACTGACCAAGTATATTGTTGAGGCATAAGCTTCAGGTGAAGCCATGACGAAGAGGATGTCTAAGACCTTCTGCGGTTAATTTAGGCTCAACCCTCTTCTCTCCTACTTCACTGTTCACCCTGTCCTCCTGGAGGGAGAGCAGCAGCCTCTCAGAGCAGTTGCTGCTTCTGCAGAGGCGGTTAGCAAATAGCCATCTCCTTCCCACATGTCCCGGTGAGAAGGCAGCAGTAGCTTCGGCTTTAAATTATTTGACTACACGTGTGTGAGAAAGGACTAACAAGGCAGGATGGACTTTAAACTCTTTAGATTTGATCTTACGCTCAGGAATGATTTTAGGGAATCCCTTTCATTGTACTTCTTGGCTGAGAGACTTTTTGCTAAACACCCATATTTAATGATGTGATTTAACTATTCCTAAAAAATCGAAAGATATTAGAGAATGGGAAGGCAGTCAGATTACCAGCCGTCATACTATCGTGAGCAACCATGGTGTGCTAGGCACCAGATTAATTTTAATGCAGGCATGATTATGATCATCTTAATCATAATTTACATCTGAGGATATTTCAGCTCAGACTTGCCCAAAGCCTACACTTAGGATAACCTGCAGGATTCATACTTGGGTCCTTCAAATATCAAGCTACAAGCTTTTTTAAAAAAACTACACTGCACATAGGGTATTAGATGGAAAAATGTAGATTATTAGCATATCTCTGAAACTAAAATTTTATACATGTGTTGTTGATAGTGAGTGAATGAATAGCATTAGCCTTGTATGTGAATAGTTGTATGTTACCATTGGGCTATATAAACTTTTGATTAGGTGAATATACAATGTTTATTTTGGATAGTGGCTAAAAAAACCACTGTATACTTACCCACCTCAATCATGTTCATTGCAGTATAGTAACTTGAGAGAGGCAGAACTTTATTTTATCTACAACATTATAGTGATTTGAAAAGTTACTTGCCCCAATGTGTAGTATTTTTCTGAGATAATTTTCACAGCAACTCTATAAAATAGGCAGATCATTGTGGTATTATTTCTGTTCATAGATAAAAAAAGTGAGCCCCAGGAAAATTAGGTCATGTGTTACAAGAAATTCATGCAGCATACCAGGACTTAAATTCAGATTTCTGAACAAGAAGCTGATGTTTTTTCTCATTTACATTATTCTGTATGGCCTTTGTGTGTGTCAGGGCCTGATAATCACGTGATGTGTGATTGGCTGTGGCTCGTTCAGTGAAGGCTTTGATTTCCCCCAAGTTTCTACTTCCACTTGCTTATCTGGCCACAGTTTGTCCAACTGCTTTGAAAGAGGAACTACAAGGGAAGGATGAAGTCATACAGAAGAAAAACGGGAACCCAGATGTAACAGCTCCTATACCAGGGGTCCTCAAACTTTTTAAACAGGGGGCCAGTTCACTGTCCCTCAGACCGTTGGAGGGTCGGCCTATAGTTTAAAAAAAAAATATGAACAAATTCCTATGCACACTGCACATATCTTATTTTGAAGTAAAAAAACAAAACGGGAACAAATACAATACTTGGATTTGCATGTGGCCCGTGGGCCGTAGTTTGAGGACCCCTGTCCTATACTATATACTTTCTGTGGTCCTTTTTGGGGATTTCACACCCCCCCCCCCCCCCGCCCTTAAATTGCCCTTTGATCCTTGATCCTGTCTTGCACCCTTTCTTCCATCAAGGAGACTTGTAACGATGTCCAGTAGGGAGTAGTCATGGTCTGCTCATTTGGGAAGAAGAGTGTCCCTCAGAAATCATAGGTGCCTTTACCTGGGGGCGCAGGAAGAAGAGGAATGCTGAGGACTAAGGATCATGGGAAAGTGTCAAACTATTATTCAGTTGGAGAGTCTTAGCCACTGTAAAGGGGAAAATATTGTTAAGATAAAAATGCTAAAATCATATACATATTGTTAGAATTTTATCCAAAACTTACTCTGTTCAGTTCAAATGTACATTAAGAAAAGGAGTGAAATTTTTAAAAAAGGAGTAGGTTAGGTTGAGACCAACACGTAGCAGATTATATTCCTGAGATTTTTTTCACTTAGTACTGCAGTTAATTACTTAGCTTCGGCCGATTATAGCTTTTAGAGCGAAGAACAGGATGAGAAAAATTCTGTTACTTTATCACTACTGTAGGGGTGGTGGTGACAGTCCTCAGATGTCACTAACAAAACTCGGTCTACTCCTGCCGCGTTTTCAATACTCTTGGCATCCAGCACTTACAAATTGAAGCAGTTTTTTAATGTTTTGATAGCTGTCTCATAATTCAAGATCCGAGTCAGTTATTCTGAATGCAGAAAGGCTGAAAATATTGATACTTCAATGATTTTTATTTAGTGCTTTAAAATGGAAGACATACATGTGGACTAAAAGAGTAGCCTGAATAGTAGGCTGTGAATGAACCAAGTTCAACTTTAAAGGAAAACATTTTGTGTAGTGAATTGGCTTACATGTAGTTTATGTATAAGGTAACACCTTTCATCCTAAAGAATTTTATTTTAGATTAAAAGGGTGTTTTGTGTGTGGTGTGTTTGTGTGTGTTTGGGGGGCATGTTTATAACTCTTGACTTACCTATTACCTAATATGCCACAAAAATACCCTGCAAAACCTTCGTCACAGGAGGGCATCGAAACGCAGCTGGGCAGTGGACTTCGTGCTGCTGTCAGATCCGGGTGGAATCCTGGACCTGCCGCCGCTTCTGTGTCCTTGAGCCAGTTGCTTCATCCTCCTGGGCTGCAGGTCCCCCCTTTCTGGAACGGTAGTGAGTGACCCCTGCCTCTGCTCTCGGCTTGCTCTGAGTTCCTAGTTGGAAAAGCACATTTAAATCGTAAGGACTAATGCAAAAACGGTTAGCTCTGACTCTTTCCATTTAATTTTTTTTATTTTTCTGATTCTTTTAAGAGTTCTGTGCTTTTCCTATCTTTTTCCCTCTTATAAACTGGAGGGAAAAGACTTAGAATTAACACCCATTTTTGACCTAACCGCTTCATACACACACACACACACACACACACACATTTTTTTTTTAAACAGGCAATAATTCCCAGAGGGGTTAAGTGACTGACTTGTTCAAGGTCATGGAGCTGGTTAGTGACAAAACTGACTGACGTTTGATTTAGTTCATTCTCATATTTAACTTTATGCTGCAGCTCATGTAAAAATTACTTATTTCCACTTCACTAATTTGGATGTGTTTTATGCCGTTTTTTGAGGATTCTTGAACATTTACGACTTCCTTTTCCTGCTTCCATTTACCCTTGTCATTCTACACTTTGGTTTATTTGACATTCTTTCCAGGTTAAATATTCTTCCTGTAGATAATTCCTCCGCAATTTCCCTAGCTGTTCTTTACTCACTCTTTTTCCCTTCCTCCGACATAAAAGCCATTTTCCCTGAAACAGGCCTGGCCTCCTTGTTTCCTGCGCCTTTCTGCTGTGTTTCTGATTTCCATGTTCGTTCTCTGCTCTCCTTCCGCTGTGTTCCCCTGTCAGCCTTGACCTCTACGGCTGTTCACCTCCATCATGTTTTCCGATGCCTGCTCCTTCCTGCATGCCTTCGGACGGATGGTATCAGCTTAGTTGTTTTTCATGTTTTGCTTGAGGCCTTTCACATGCCACCGAATGTTCCAGGCTCCCTTTCATTGGAGCACATTCTCACACGGTTTTCATGGGTGATTTTACTACCTGCTTGCATTCTACCTCCTTTTCCACTCTGCCCTTGTTTCTGCACTGGAAACATTGTTCACTCTAGGATGACATTCAGATCATTTCTTGAGCCATATTCATAGCTTATCTTTGACTCTGATTCCAGCCAAAATCTTTCTGTTCTAAAAAAAATGAAAGAAACAAAAAACCGATAGATGGTTAACCAAAGTCTTCCCTTACAATACTTTACTTCACGCCTGTGTTTTCTAGTCCAAACTCTGAACTGTTCTGCCACCTTTATTGGAATATTTGATACTTCATTATCACATCTTTCCAGAACCAAGTCGAAGCTTTATTTCTGAACTACTTGGATAGTATCTGTAGTCCCTGTTTGCTTATTAAAAATTTTCAAGTGTTTGGAATTCCTATTTTCCTTATTCATTGTCCCAAATTCTATTTCTTTACCAAAGGGAAATACTTGTCTTTTTGGTTGCTGCTTATTCTATTCTCTGAGTCCTGTTTGGTAAGCTTTTCATTCATTTGTTCATTCAACAAATAAGAAGTGAATACCTTCTATGTATAAACATTGTTTTAGGAGCTAGGAATAACTGAACAACGGGAACAAAACGCTCCTGTTCTCAAGGAGCTTAAATTCTACTGGAGGTAGGCGAGGGGGTCAGTAACATATGTTTAAGTAAATACAGCACAGATTAGGTGGTTAATGTTAAGACAAAAATAAACAAGTTAAGGGCCGGTACTCCGAGCAGTACCTGCGTGTGTGTGGACAATTAGTTGGATTCTGGATGTATTTTGAAAGTGGAGTCCGTGAGCTTTGCTGACGGACTGTATGTGAGGAAGGAGAGAGAGAGAAGTCAGGAACGACACCAGGGCGTGTGGCTTGGGCAGCTGGAAGGAAACAGTTATTCCTTTATCTTGCCCTGACTCTTCTGTCTTCTTCTCTCGCCCCACTTCTTCAGTTTCCATTTATAGCGGCTTGTCGATACTTAGTCTCCGCCAAAGCCTGAACAGAACAGTTCTGTGCTCTCTTTTCCACATTCCTTCACGTGGGCTGTGCTGCTGCTGCTGTTGACCTTCCAGCCCCATCCTTTCTCCTCCAAAGGCATATGGCTTCTTGGCACAGCGTGCCCTCGTCAGCTCTGCCACCGGAACTGCCTGGGGATGACTGCAGGGAATCTTAGCACTCCTGGTGTTGACAAGAAGAACGTTTTCTCTCTCTCTCTCTCTCTCTCTCTCTCTCTCTCTCTCTCTCTCTCCCCCTCACTCCCTCCCTCCCTCCCTCTCTCTCTTTCTCTTTCTTTTTAATATATTTTTATTGATTTCAGAGAGGAAGGGAGAGGGGGAGAGAGAGAGAAACATCAATGATGAGAGAATCACTGACAGGCCGCCTCCTGCAGGCCCCCATATTGCTGGTTTTCTGTGCTAATTGTGAGCCCCTTGAGGGTAGGACCCTGGTCCAATTCTGAATCTTTCCTCCTCACATAGGGGCCTGCCTCCTCTGTTGTCTATTTTCAGTTTGTTACGTCTCACCATTCTCCTTTCAAGCCCCAGCTACCTCTCCTAGCTCATGTCTACCTAGCTGCCTATTCTAACAGTTGGATTCCTACGTATTTATACTCTCAGCTGCTTAGGCCCACTCTGACCTGTTACTTATCTTTGAGATACAACCGCTAGTTCAGCCAGACTGGGTTCTTCCCAATTGCTCCCCTTCTCACTCCTGCCCACACCTCTTTGAATTGTTTGACTCCCAGCCATTCAAACCTCATACGTTCTTTAGGATCGAGCGTGAGTCCCATTCCCAACTCTGTCCCTCAGCTTTGACCTCCACTGAGCTCTCTTTTCTTCAGACTTTATATACCTTTTCCTCCGGAAGTAACTCCCGGAGCTGTTTGGTGCGATTCTGTCTCATGTCAAACACCTTTGGTGGTCCTTGTGCCTTGTTACCTGTGTTCACACTAGTGAGTGCCTCAGCCCACCTGCCCTGCACCTCACCTCTGCTTCCCCTGCTTTCAGTCCAGTTTCTAAAACTACGGCGAGACCTTTTGAAAGTCTATGAGGGTTTTTGTCCTATTGTGGTCAACTCCACGATGCTGTTTCTAGTCCCTGTTTTCCTGATAAAAATAACCCAGGCCAACACGGCCTACACTATTTTTAACTCCAGATACTGGGAGAAAGGTCTGCTCTGAAGGTGAAATGAAGTTTTACACCATTGCCTGGGCCCAGTCTCCGTTGGTCAGGTTACAGCTGGTGGTAGGATTCTGCCTGTCCGTGCATCTTGAAGGGCTAGGACCTGCATGTCTTACCGCCCTTACCCCCCACCAGTGGTGTGGGCACGCGTCACTTCAAAACAAAGAAACACAATGGATGGCCCGCAGAGAGAAGCCTGTGGCCAGCAAACTGACGCACAGCTCACTATCGCTGCGCGTGATCGAGGTGCAGAGGGAAACATTTCAAGAGCAAAATTTTAAGCTCCTAAAATTATCATAGAATCATCATAGTTTTGATTTGGCTTTAGAACAAGAATTTCTTCAAATTTTCAAATAATATTAAAGGAGGTTTAAGAATTACATTTAACAAAAGAGCACATGGGTTAATCAAGACCAGAACTATTTCTTCTTTGTTTGTTTGTTTTGTTTTGTTGTTGTTTTTTAAGCCAGTCAAGCAGTGGGGGGTTAGTGATACTAACTTAGGTAAGTTCTGGTAACCCACTGCCATCGGACCAGCCCAGAACTATTTCTTAGGATCAGGAAACCTTTGGCTTTAACCACATTCAAGCATTTAATCAACTTCATGGAAACAGTTGACTTAACTGTTTAAAGAGGGCACTGGTGGTGCTGATCATGGAAAATGGCCAGCATGGTGGTGCTGATCATGGAAACTGGCCAGCATAGAGGTCATACATACATATTTATGCTTATAAAGGATTTCTCATGCCAATTTTGCTTAATTTTTATATTTAAAATGTTTTCATTCTCTTAATACAGTTTTTTAGTTGGTAAAGGAAGTAGCCTGAGATTTAGTGTTTACCACAAATTATTTATGTACAAAGAATGGTTGTAGTTTATAGTGGTTACAACCTAGAGTATTTTGGAATCAAATTTCTTGAATAAAGAAAATTTGGCTAAAAATTATGTGATTATAGATAGCATCCCTTCCCAAAAGCTTACAAGTTTTTCCAAGGTAATTATGGTAGTGTTGTTTGTTTTGCTCTGGGCCCATTTAGGAATCTGATGGAAGCTATATACCTTCTCACCCTAAAAATGAACATACAGGCAAAGTTTTGCTTATAATTAAGCCCATCCATAGTCCCTATATTAAGAACCCCTGTTCTAAGAAGAGTTCTAAAGAACAAACAAAACAAAAAACATTTGTAAGCATTTCATGCCTGGCTGTGGGAGAGCGAGGGCCTGTGTTTACTCAGTTGCTGTGCTTGCCCCCTGTCTATGGAATTATGCTTGGCCTCTCCATCCCCCCTTTATAGTTGTCAACTTAAGTCATAGCCTAGTGGTATACATGCACACACTCTGAAAGATGTTTGCCTTGTACGGTCTGCTATAAAATGAAACAAAATTAAGTGGTAAGTACCAGGATGGAAACCATGACCTCAGTGAGAAGGTCTTCCCTGGGAGCATATGGTTCCAGGCATATCTGCTGTGTTTGTGCAATTTTCTTATAAAAGACTTTATCTGCAATGGTTCTGATATTATTCCCTCTTTCCCTCTTCCCTCTACCCCAGTGGTTCTCAACCTTCCTAATGCCGCGACCCTTTAATACAGTTCCTCATGCTGTGGTGACCCCCAACCATAAAATTATTTTCGTGGCTACTTCATAACTGTAATGTTGCTACTGTTATGAATCGCCATGTAAATATCTGATATGCAGGATGTATTTTCATTGTGACACATTGAACATAATTAAAGCATAGTGATTATTCACAAAAACAATATGTAATTATATCTGTGTTTTCCGATGGTCTTAGGTGACCCCTGTGAAAGGGTCGTTCGACCCTCAAAGGGGTCGCGACCCACAGGTTGAGAACCACTTCTCTACCCCTTCACAGTGTCCTGTTCCCTGCTCCTGTTCATGTGTCTTACCTTGTTTTTGTACTTGTTACTGGCAGTAAGATTAATCTGAGTTTTTAAAAAATGAAAACTTGATAGTACACGAGGGCTGGGGTGGAGGAGTACTTTCAACAAAAGTGAAACTAGAGTTCATATCGGTTGGTTTTGTTTATATTATTAATAATTTCTGTAATTGTTAGATCGGAGGCATCTCTTGGTAGTGCAGGTAGGAAGTGTCTCTAAAATATGGAAGAGCAATTTGTTCCTGTGGCTAGTTCTCAGGAACGACCTGGTGTTGCATAGTAACCGTAAGGTTTTTTCTCATGCACGTTTCCTCCAAAGATTCTTGCAGGTGTTCTTTATCCTGGAAATCTCTCGGGAAGGGGGAGCAGTAAGGGGGCAGGTGACTGGACAGGAATGGGAGCAGGACCTGCTGGCACTGCTCTGGATTCTAGTTACCTGGGAAGTCACTGAGCACCTCTCCTGTCTCTCCAGCTATGACATTGGAATAATGCTGACCTAATTAATAGAAGAAATGTTGAGTAATTGATTATTATAAGAAGCTTTTAAAGAAGTGATTATATTTTTCACTCTCAGCAGTGCCTTTTCAAAGTATTCAGACTTGCCTCAGCTGCCTTAATTCTAAACCTTTGCTCACATTCATTGTGTTGGTTAAAGTTCAGCTTAGATTCAGAATTCTTGACTTGTTTTTAATGAACCTTATTTTTAATGAAAACGCATCTGGTTTTGCTTGGGCAATTGGCACATAGCCTTGGCTCTGTGAAAACAGAAACTGGTCAGTTTATAAGGGTCATGGATAATGAAGTGATTCAAACTGAGGGAACCCCTCCATCAAAGGATCTTTCTCCCTTCACACCTTCCCCTTAGCAGAGTGAAGTCAAATGGCAATAAATATTTTATTAATAATCATTAATATAATTAAGGTACATTTTAAGAATCAAAACCCTTAGATGTTAATTTTGTTTATTTTTTAAAATTTTAAAGAGTTTATTTGAGCTAAACCGATGACAAATGCCAGGAAGCAACATCTCAAATGCTCCTAGATGTTAATTTTAAAAGCTAGTCATGTGTACAAATAAGTTAGTATCTATGTGAAAGATTGGATCAAATCACATACAAATGAGCTTATACTTACAGTTTTTATTGATGTAAACATAGATTAGATTGTAACTTGTTGCTATTATTTTTAAAAAATATATAGGAAGGGAGAGGGAGAGAGAGATGGAAACATCAGTGATGAGAGAGAATCATCGATTGGCTGCCTCCTGCACCTTCCCCCCCTACTGGGGGTCGAGCCTGCAACCTGGGCATGTGCCCTGACCAGGAATTGAACTGTGACCTGGTTCATAGGTTGATGCTCAACCACTGAGCCATGCTGGTCGGGCGCTATTACTTATTTGATATTTCTTTTATCTACCATATAGTCTATAATAGGAGGCTTTTAAAACAAAATCCTAAAAGTTAATTCTTTCTTTCCTAAAACAATATGGGATGTTTGGGGGCTAGCTATCTTTCATTCATGCTTTGTAGCTTCTTTAACAATATCATCTTGTGGATATTATCAACTCATAGAATTACTTTAGTGTCATCACTATTGAATTTGATTCATTTAATAATCCTATATAATAAAAGGCTAATATGCAAATCGACCGAACGGTGGAATGACCGGAGCTGCCTATTGGTGGTCAGTGCACCCCCACAGGGGGAGCACTGCTCAGCCAGAAGCCGGGTTCACGGCTGGCAAGCGCAGCGGAGGTGGCGGGAGCCTCTCCCGCCTCTGGGGCAGCGCTAAGGACCCCTCAGGGGATGTCCACCTGCTGGCTTAGGCCCACACCCTGGACCTAAGCCAGCAGGCGGACATCCCCCGAGGGGTCCCTGACTGTGAGAGGACACAGGACGGGCTGAGGGACCCCCCAACCCCCAGTGCACTAATGTTGTGCACCGGGCCTCTAGTAAGCTAATATAACCAGAGAAAATTTTGGCAATAAAAATTTTTAAAGCTCATAATTTCACTCCTAGGAATTTAATTTTAGGCATCAAGGATATGTACAATGGTAGAGCTTTAAAACTATTTTACAATATTATTTATAATAGCAAAAAGTTTTAAAAAACATTTTAAGGAGAAATCCAAAAAATGCTTGATAAGTTCTGTTTTATATGTTTATCATTTACAATTAGTCAAAAATCACTTACAATGAGTCAACTAATGACCAGTTGTCTGACCGTTTTCCTGTGACCAGGAAAGCAACAAAGCTAATGAGCTCTTATTCTCCATGTCTTATTCCATGCGAATCTGTCCTTTGTTCTGTTCTTCTCTCCCCACTCTCTGCCTTGGCAATCTCTGGCAGCCCATGCTTCAGCCATCCCCTATGAAGATGGTTCCTAAATCTGCATCTCCAGCCATGGCCTCTTTTTGGAGTTCCAGACTCACATTATCAGCTGCGTTTTGAACACCTCCACCGGGATGGCCCACCAGCCTGGCAAACTCAGTATGTCCGAAAAGTAAACTCCCCCCCAAACCCGCCTTCCCGACCTCCAGACACAGACCCTCTCGGCCCCCTTTGATGCAGCCTGTCCCTTGCTCTGTCTGTGAAAGTGCTTGCCAAGTCCTTTCACTTCTCTCCTCCCCCTTCCACTCTGCCCAGGCCCCTCCTTGTATCAGAACGTCATTGCTTGGTCTGCTGAAGTGTTGTTCTCACTCGCCTTCTCCGTGGCATGTTTTTCCTGTCCCTTCCCCAATCCACTGCCTCCTTCTCGTCATGCTCGGAAGCAGTTGTGATCATGTTGCTCCCCTGCCCAGAAAGCAATGGCTCCCCTCTGCCCGCAGCATCACGGCCGTTCTCCGTAGCAGGCACTCAGGTGTCTCCATAACGTGGCCCCCCTTCGCTTTTCCGATTTCCCCCCCTTTCTCAAGAACTCTGTGCGTTAGCAAACCCGAATCTTCCTCCTCACCAGGTATGTTCTGTGTTTGCATTTAAAACTTCCTTATGTGACCCACTCTGTTGGAAATGTCCTCTTTGCCAACTTTTATCTTCTTTTAAGCGTAGCTCAGACACTGCTTCCTCCATAAAGTCAGCCCTGAGCTGTCGTAATGCTCGTGAAGGGCTTCCTTTGACGGTGCTGTTTCCTACTTGGAGTTGGTGGAGCAGGTCTGAATCCTGCTCTTCCGAATGGCCCTGCTGGCCCTGCGTGCACTAGCGGCCAGACAGGAGAACTGCCCTTTTC
This sequence comes from Myotis lucifugus, assembly GCF_000147115.1. NCBI lineage: Eukaryota > Metazoa > Chordata > Mammalia > Chiroptera > Vespertilionidae > Myotis > Myotis lucifugus. Next base: position 163,293 of record NW_005871772.1, on the reverse strand, counting down.
TTATCGCTGGGTCTCCTTTTCAGTGCTGGTTTCTTTTTGGCCAGGATACAGGCTTGACATTTTTACTCTCAAAACAGTCGGAGTTTATTTATGGTGAGATATGTTATTTATAACATTAAAGTTAGCAAAAGAGTCAAGAGATTTAAGTGCACATAGATTGCCCTTCTCCATTACCCCCATGCAATATGCTAATTAATGCAATGAACAAAATGTATAACTTTTTATAAAGTTTTTAATTGTACCTTTAGGAAGTGAGATTTACATAAACTACGCAGGTATAATTGAAATCTGAAGTTTAAAAATTTTCTTCCAGTAAATACCTACTTTGCTCTCAGTCCAGTTCTTTCCATGACCGGTTTTCCCCCTTTTGAGCTAGATTTATATAAACCACAGGTAGGCATGGGGGTGGGGGGCCGTGCTTTGGGAGTGAATGAGGACAGGTGTGAGCAGAGTTGGAAGAGACCTTACGCAGTACATCTGTACGTGCATCACGCATGACGTGTGTATCACTTAGGAGTCACTTAGGACCCTGTGTTGCCAATTTCATCTGAACTCTTGGGTCAGACTAAACAGCCTCACTGAGCCAGGAACTGAGCCAGAATCCAGGAGGCGATTCCACTCTGGATGCCTCACCTCTGCCCGTCGTCTCTGTGACCTTGACAAGGTGTTTATTCTCCTTGCAGTTCACTTTTCTACTGTCTCAAATGGAGAGATTGTGTCTGTCTACCTCATAGGTTTGTTGTGAAGAACTTCTTACTAAATGTCAGCTCTCAACACTACAAAGGGCAGAGTGTAAGCCCAAGGCAATGTATTTTCATAGAATTTTCAGCTAGGAAACCATTTCCTCTTGTTCAGGGCAAACATAGTACAGTGACAGCTCATAAAATGTTAGTTCTCTTAGCTTTGAATCAGTGCTTTAAAATAATTTAGTTCAAAAGGGAAATTTTTTTTAAAAAAGTTTCCTGGTTCAACTTCATATTGAACGCACGCCTTCCAAGGCCAGAAACACACGTCTTCAGGTTCCAGAGAGGCATCCCAAGCCTCTTCCTTCCTTTCATTCTCAGAGTAAAAGACAAATTTAGGGTTTTTTTTTAATCTTAAGAATGTCCTCAATCATGTATATTTTCATATCAAAAAGGGGGAAATAGTATTTAATTGTTTTGCTTATGTTTAAATAGGCTTTCCCAATGGGAAACAGGAACATTTAAAGTTGGTGTCTCAAAGGGATGGCAGACAGGAACCTCCCTCAGGATTCCATGGTGGGCGGCTGCCTTGTTTCCCTAGCAAAGGTCTAGAGCAGGGGTCCTCAAACTTTTTAAACGAGGCCAGTTCACTGTCCCTCAGGCCGTTGGAGGGCCGGACTATAGTTTAAAAAAAAACTATGAACAAATTCCTATGCACACTGCACATATCTTATTTTGAAGTAAAAAAACAAAACGGGGACAAATACAATATTTGTATTTGCATGTGGCCCGCGGGCCGTAGTTTGAGGACCCCTGGTCTAGACTCTAGACCAGCCGTGGGCAAACTACGGCCCGCTTGAAATGAATAAAACTAAAAAAAAAAAAAAAAAAGACCATACCCTTTTATGTAATGATGTTTACTTTGAATTTATATTAGTTCACACAAACACTCCATCCATGCTTTTGTTCCGGCCCTCCGGTCCAGTTTAAGAACCCATTGTGGCCCTCGAGTCAAAAAGTTTGCCCACCCCTGCTCTAGACCCTTCGTGGCCTCCACCCCAGGCCCAGAGTGTGCGGTCCTGCTCGGGGAGGACCCAGGATAACTGGGCGTCTCCCGGGCCCTAGCACGTGGGGGGGGTGGGGGGAGCCTTTCCTTTTTCTTGATGGACTGGGATCCATTTCCGTATCCTGAGGATGAGGCATCTGATGGACATCTCTTGGAATAATTGTGTCCTTTACAGGTGTGTCCTGGTAGTCCTTTCGGGCTAAAATACCGCAGGCTGGGGAACCTATAAACAGCAGAAACGTGCTACTGCTCCCAGTCCTGGAGGCTGGGAAGTCCGAGATCAGGGCAGCCTGCTGGTCTCCCGTGAGGGCTGCCTTCCTGGTGAGGGAGCTCTGCTGTGTCCTGGAGGATGGGGCAGGGGTCCCTCCAGAGCGTACAAGACATGCATCCCCCTGAGCGCTTCCCAGAGGCCCTCCCGTAAATACTCGGATCTGTGGGCCTCAGGGCTGCCGCACAGGAGTCTGAGGTGGGGGAGGGGACACCACAGACCACAGCAGTACACTTGTCTGTAAGAATAATCTTTTGTACAAATCGTAGGATAAGGCAGCTGCCTTCTTAAAACTTCTCATTGTGGCTGTCCCCACTCAAGGACCAGGGGAGCTCACTGTTGGTTACCTTTTACGTCCTGTTTCCTCTGCTTAATATCCTATGTCTATCAAATTCTTTTTACCTATGAAAACACCTCACTGCCATTTAACTGCTTCCTGCCTTTGTTATGCTCAGACTGTTTGCTTTTCTTCCCTTCAGTTTTTCAAATCTCATCTGTCCTTTAAAGATAAGCTTAGGTGTGTAGCTCCAGGCCTCGTCCTATTGCTGTGTCCCACACGAGTAGTTCCTTTTTCCCGATTTCTTTTTCTCTCTATGACTTGCTGAGCATTTGTATTGTGTGTGCCTGGTGTTTTTTTTTCTTTTCAGCGAAGTCCTTTCAGACGGACACCATGCTGACTCTTTTTGTCGTGTGTCCGTAAATATTTTTAATGCTGCTACTGACTTTAGGTGCCTAAGCAGGTGAAATCACGTTTAGAAGGAGTTATTAGTCGCTTTACCAAGAGATTAAGAGAAAAGAAACGGAATTTACTAAAAATATTGTGAATAAGAGTATGTGAGGGTCTTCTGCATACGCAATACAAACTAAGCAAAACCGGCAACATCAGAGTCTTTTTTACACGTGTGTATAAAGTCCACCAGCACAACCAAATTACCAGTTAAGAAGTCGAGCATGAATATGACTTTAAAACTGGAAAAGCTATGCTACATTTAAGGAACTTTAAATCTTGACTATCCAACCACAACTCAGGATAACTTTGTTAACATATGGATTCTCGTTTAAACATACACAGTAGCCACCAGATCTCATGCGGCTTCCAGAAGGAAGTCGCTAGAACCCCAGCGGGGACGTCCCAGCACGTGCAGGATCACTCCATGAAGTCTCTCTAGGTCATTCCCTGGCCACACGGTTATTTGAGGGAGTTCATGACCCTTCCACATTTTTGCAGGTTTCCTACAAAATTCCTCTTCCCTCGGACCTCCAGGAGCTTGGCTCTTTTCCGGCTCCAGTTTTTCTTGACAGTCTGGTTTTTCCGGTGAGCGTGGCTCTCCCTGTCCTCAGGCTCCCAGTCTGGGGCCTGGGGGCTGGTGCAGGGCCTGGGGACTGAGGGCCTGAGGGCTCCTCTGTGTCTGGGACTCTTCTTCCTGCTGGAGCAGGACTACGTGCTTCTCTGTGATGAAGAGGAAGGGCTCCTGTTGGCGGTCCCAGCACGGAGCCCAGGCACTGACGGGCTTCCTGGTTGGCCGGTGTGCGTGGAGGTTTTCCATCTCATCCCTGGTCCGTCTAGTGCTGCTGCCCTTCCCAGAGCGGCACTGACAGGAGATGCAGATTCAATGCAGGCCCTGGGAGCACTCGCCCCCTTCTCCCTTCCTTCCTCCTCCTCTGGCAGAGTCCCTATCACCAGAGCAGAACTAAGGGGGCCAGCGACACCAGATCAGGCTGCAGTGGTAATGGCCACCTCAGATAACACCTTCAGATGGAGGTCATTGAGCTATCACGGGGATTATAAGATTTAATTAACAGTTGTTTAAAACTTCTCTTTTATGGCTCTTTTATTGGTTTATTTTTTAAAAGTCTCGGTTGGCATTTAAATAAAGGAAACAGATAAACGCAGCCCCTAGTTGAAGGTCATTTCACTGCATCGCCCACCAGTCGCCCCATGTACCTCCATGTACTACTCGGGCTCTAGAGAAGGCAGTTAAGAAGTGAGTAATATTTCTGTTTTAGTAAACAGTTAACTCCATTCATTCAGTTACATAGCCTGGTGCTGAGAAGCAGGAGCCACAGACCACCATTGCTCACCAGCAGACCTGGTGTTCTCTAAAATAGTGTCAACACAGTATCTTTGCCTCTTCTGGCCTACAAAATGTGATATTTTGTGTGTGTGATATTTTTATTAAAGAGAAGGGTCTATATATATAAAAGCCTAAGCGACTGTTAGGACCGGTCAACCGAACGACTGGTAGACTGGTCGCTATGACATGTACTGACCTCCAAGGGGCAGATACTCAATGCAGAAGCTGCCCTCTGGTGGTCAGTGTGCTCCCACAGCCAGCCAACCTCCCGCGGTCCTCCCCCTGGCCGGCCCTGACTGGGACTGGGCTAGACAGCCCGAGGGATCCCAGTTTAAGTGTAAGAGTAGTACAAAACCAGAGATCTCTTTCATAAGCTGTTTTCTCCTTTAATTCATGCATGGACTTACAAAACCATCTTTATTACCACTGCAGGCCATGGTTGCTTGTTACCCAGGCAATGGGACGGGATATGTGCGTCATGTTGATAATCCCAATGGAGATGGAAGATGTGTGACATGTATATATTATCTTAATAAAGACTGGGACGCCAAGGTATGCAACTTCATTGAACACTCTTCTTTCTCACAGGCATTTACGCTCCCCGTAGGTAGGACTGTCTTTAACACCTGTAACAGTCAAACATTTCTTAGATTTGTTTCAGTCTTAGGTATTAGGCGTAGATCTTTGTAAAATGAAACAAATACTAATAATACATCTCAAAAAGTGGGTTCCTTTACTTTCAGATATTGAAGTGTTCACCTAAAATTTAACTTTTATATAAGTGTTTTATTAAAATACTAGAGGCCTGATGCACAATATTCGTGCAAGGGGCTCGGCCCTCATAGCCGCAGCGGCTGCCTCGGCCTCACAGCCCGGCTTCTTGTCCGGAAGGTTGTTCAGCTGTCCAGTCTAATTAGCATATTACACTTTTATTATTATAGATTTTCCATATGAACAACTGTAAACCTAGTTGTGCCCCACCCTATAAATAAGAAATGTTTACTAATTTAAAACTTTATTTTAAGACTTTTGGATTCAGATAATACTCATCTGTTTTAGCCAGTATTTTCAAAAACCCAGGAAATGATTTTTTTCTTGTATCAGTGCATTTCAACTCACCTTCAAACCTTGTTAATTGAGATATATCTGTGAAGAATCCAGTTAAGAATTTTGAGTCGCTGTAATGAACTCCCCTCTCCCCTTAAAGTTAATTTTATAGCATTCTTGGTTGTTCACACTTAGATATTTGACTCTTTTCCTAGGTAAGTGGAGGTATACTTCGAATTTTTCCAGAAGGCAAAGCCCAGTTTGCTGACATTGAACCCAAATTTGATAGACTGCTGTTTTTCTGGTCTGACCGCCGCAACCCTCATGAAGTACAACCAGCATATGCTACAAGGTAGTATTCCTTTAAGAAACAATTGTTAAGATGATGGCAGGACGGAGGGGGTAGATAAGATAAACTTGAGTTTTCTAATGAGTATTTTCGTGTTCTTCAGTGACTTGTATTGTAATGCTTCGGTCATAACTTTGAATGTGAGTAATTTTATAAGATCTGTTCACAGTTAGTACTGCATGTGACTGCACAGCCGCTCCTTGTTTGCAGTAAAAGTGGACGCACGGGCCCTGTCCTCTTTCCAGCCCCATCTCCTTGTTTGTCCATTTCTTAACTACTCACCCTCCTATGATCTCTTGAGAGTAGAGTTGGCCCTTGACCAGTGTGTGGGTAAAGGGGTACAGACTCCCAGGCAATCAAAAATCCGTATGTGACTTTTGACCCCCAAAACCCATAACTGCTGATAGCTTACTGTTAACCAGAAGCCTTAGTGATAACAGAGTCCATTAGCACATTATATGTATCACATCCTGTATTCTTACAATAAAGTAAGCCAGAGGAAAGACAATGTTATTAAGGAAAATCACAAGGAAGATAAATATATTACAGTACGTTTTGAAAAAAACCTGCATGTAGGTGGACCCATGCCATTCAAACCCGTGTGGTTCAGGGTCAACTGCATCCACTTGGAATAGAAAGAACAGATAGAGAAGGAAAAGGGAGCTTTTCAAAAGGTGGGGAGGGGGGAAGAGAGAGAGATGATGTTGGAGAATATACCAAGGAGAGAAACCAGAGAGCAGGGAGCAGAAGTGAAGAGAAAAACGAATAGAGGAGAGAAAGGCTGTCATGTGTGGGAGTTATATATATATTTTTAAACAAGGTTTCATATTCTATAACTAGTATGCTGTTTAATGTATTTATTAAATTCTTTTTTTGCATTTATTGTGGCTCAGTTGTTAAGACTTAAAGTGGAAGATGATACAGACGTAAAAATAATATTTGTAGAAAAATAGCACAATGTATTAAATACCTATTTTTTATTATCAAAAGGACTTTGAACATCATGATAGTGGATTACTGTCATGCAGTTGCTTGATACGGTGACAAGAGGCACATTCTCAGACACCGGGGAAGAGCAGGCTTTTTAAAAAATACATATTTTTACTGATTGCAGAGAGGGAGAGAGAAACATCAATGGTGAGAGAATCATTGATCGGCTGCCTCGTGCACGCCTCCTACAGGGGATCAAGCCTGCAGCCCAGGCATGTGTCCTGACTGGGAATTGAACCGTGACCTCCTGGTTCATAGGTCGACGCTCAACCACTGAGCCACGCCAGCCAGGCCCAGCTGCTTCTTTAGAACTTTTCTGACCTAGAAACTGCTTCACAGACCTTCCTTTTCATGGAGTCCTGAGTGTGGTCTGTTTGTATCCTTTCTAGAGGAAGAGGTAACAGACATTTTTAGGTAGTAAAGGAAGTCATTGCCAGGCGATATGGGGGGAAGGGCCACAGGCGTTTGGAGGGGGGACAGTGTGTGAGTTGGTGAGAAAGGTCCGTGTCCAGCAGAAAGAAGAGCTCAGCTGGCCTGGGAGGTCAGGAAGCAAGGACAGTGGTGTCCCTCGGGCCTAGGGGGGAGGGCCAGGCCGCCCAGCTCCAGTGCAGAGGTTCCTGTGAGGGTTCTTACGGAGGCCGGGGGAGATGAGGGAGAAACAGATCCATGTGGTGGCTTACCAGTGTTTGCAGGTCAGGACTGAGGGCCAGAGGGGAGGTGATCCAGTATCTAGAACTGTGATGACTAAGAAACTCCAAGTTTGGGGCATGGGCGAAAGAGAGAGAAACCACATACCTGTGCCCCATTCCTCTTACCAAGGCCTCGGAAAAATAGAAGAGTCTAGATGTTAAGAAAGGTGTGGGGAAGAGCAGAGGCTGGACTGCGGCCTCAGGCCTGTCCCTCACCGTCTGAGAGGGCCACGGGCCTCTGTTTCCCCAGTTGTCCAAACTCTCAGACTCTGCTCTGCCTTTGACTCTTCACTTCAAATATTTTACACGATTTAGCTCTGTCCCATGTACTGGCTCTTCATGCGATCGGGATTGCTTTCCCCCAATGAATCCTGGCGGAATCTGCAAGGTGCTTTACCCGCCTGCTGTGTTCTCTTTTACAGAGAGGAAGGGAGAGAGATAGAGAGCTAGAAACATCGAGGAGAGAGAAACATCGATCAGCTGCCTCCTGCACACCCCCTACTGGGGATGTGCCCGCAACCAAGGTACATGCCCTTGACCGGAATCGAACCTGGGACCCTTCAGTCCGCAGGCCAACGCTCTATCCACTGAGCCAAACCGGTTAGGGCTGCTGTGTTCTCTTAAGGAGGTGACTGCAGCACGCGGTCAGGAAGTGTGTGTACATTTCCCCCATTTTTGGTACCAAAAGGGGTAACTATGTCCTGGATAGTATTTAATAAACCAGAGGTTCCTCATTTATTTGTGGAATATATTCCCAATAAGTGAAAAAATTTCAGAAAGATGAAGTTTAGCTAAGCTGTATGTCTAAAGACAGTATAACTGTTACGATAAAAGTCCTAAAAAATTCCTAGCATCATTGAAATCTCTCTTGGTGACTCGAGGTTATAAAATGGTGAGCATCCATCCTGACTCTCCACGGTCATGCAGTGCTGTCCTCCCTGCCCCTGCAGAGCCGCAGCCCTGGGTCCTCGGCTGTCCTCTGCCCCCGGAGCCCCTGCTCGGGAAGGTGCCGCGGCCGTCTTTACCCCTCAGTGCCTGTGTGTCGGCTGTGGGCTGGCCGACCATCATCATGCAGCTCAGGCGGCATCCAGGAGCCATAAAACTCCTCCCTGGGCCCCCCCTTCAGCTGCCCCTGCTTCCCTGCTGAGCTCTTGGGCATCAGCCTTGAGCATCACAGAGGCTGGCTGAGTGGGGGGTTCATTGCTCATTGTCCTGGTAACTTTCCGACTGAGACGTTGTTTTGCCATGACACGTTCTATAGACCATTGCAACAGCATGCACCTCCCCAGTGTGATCATTCTTACCCTATTCTAAATTTTCTTTTAGGTACGCAATAACTGTTTGGTATTTTGATGCAGATGAGAGAGCCCGAGCTAAAGTAAAATATCAAACAGGTAAACAGCATTTGGGGCCAGGGTGCACTGGAAGGACAATGCCCACGGTCCTTGTTTGGTCAGAGTCCTTGATTCCCTGATTTCAAAGAGGACTTCTCTTAAGTCGGCTGCAGTGTTATCTTTAACCAAAAACATGGTCCAAAGAATAGGAACGTTTGAGGCACAGAAGCCTGAGAAAATTACAACCCAAGCCGAGTTTCTGTGTGATTATCCTGCTCAGTTGCAAGCTGCTGAGCTCCGGCAACTGCCATGGGCTTCCTCTCCCGGTGCCCATAGAAGGAAGTTAACGTCTTTTCCTTTTTAAACGTAATGCTCTACCGAGCTCTCCAGGCCTTCCTGGCTAACGTGGCCGTGAAGAGAAATGACACAAAGGCGAGGAGTGGACATGCCGGCATCAGTAACACAGACAGGCGTGTGGAGTTGGCATCTGCCACGGTGGCCGTAGGGCGGCACCCTTGTGCTAAGCCTGAGGGTCCTCAGGATGCCGGCCCTGCCCCCCTTAGGGCCTGTCTCCCAGAGCTGCCGGTTAGTTCCCATCTGACGGACCCCTCACCTGTCCTTTCTCTAACCTTATATCTCCACAAGTCTGCTCAGTCTTCACGCTGCTGATGAACTAGCTGTGTTTTCATGAGCCTATTAATCCCAGATCCTCCTTTTATGAAACTATAAAGATCGGATGTTCATAGGTTTTCAAGTCATCATTTTTGGCAGAGCCAGTAGTGTGTGTGCTTTCAGTGATGCGGAACACACTACTCTTTTATAACAAGTTAATTACTTTTTAAATCAAAAGGCAAATCTCTGTGTAGAGAAGGTCTTTTCCCCTCGAAGGTTTGCTAGCTCAGAGTAACGCATTCGTCACAGGGCAGTGCCCAGCGTAGCTTTTGGAAGTGACGGTGTGAGTCTTCAGATGACGTGTGTTTGCGAAGTTGAGACCTGTGCATGCCGTTAGGAACTCGGTGGGAAGCAGTGACAGCAGCTGGCTGGTGCTTGATGAATGAATTTTTGTTGTTTTTTGTTTTACCTGCAGGTGAAAAAGGTGTGAGGGTTGAACTAAATAAACCTTCTGATTCGATCAGTAAAGACGTCTTATAGAGAGACTGATCCAGCAATACCCTCCTTCACCTCCAGTGACTGTTGGCGCTGTTTGTTAACTTGTGACTACAAATGAATGGGATAAAGAAAAATAGACAACCAGTTGGCATTTTCATAAGGAAACGGAAACAACCTTTTGGTGTTGCATCAGGAAGATTTGACCGTGTGGCTTTGTACTGCATGACTGACTCCAAACCTGTGATTGCTGATGGAAGAATATAAGCTACCAGCTGAGAATGGTCTCTACCCCGGACATGATAAGTGCCCTCGGTAGCATTGTTTCATTCTTACATTTTGTCAGATCTGCCATCTAGCTGAGTTCATTTCATCTCTCCCTTTTTTATATAGTCAAGTTCGAATTTGGAGTAATTTTTGTATGATCAGGTACAATTTATCAAAACTGAATTGAGAAAAAATTACAGCATTGTCCCCCAAAATAGCATCAATCTATTTTTGTAAACCTCTTCGTACTATTAAATTTTGCCCTAAAAGACCTCTTATAATGATTGCTGCCAGTGACTGACAATTAATTTTCTTTTTACTTACAAGAAGGAGCACTTTAATTACCAGCTGAAAAATCGGATTTTTTGTAGTCCTGTCTTACACTAATTTGAACTCTTAAACATGGCTTCTGTTGTTTTTGTTGACATTGTTAATAATGAAACATAACAGTAAAACCATCACCATTTACTACCAATAACTTTTAGTTCCGAATGTTTTCTAAGAAAAAATACACAATAAGAAAAATACAGGTTTATATTTTAAGTTAAATTTTTTTTTAAAAAGCTACAGTGACTGGCACTACGTGAACTTGAGGGTATCTTCAGCCTCACGTTCCCGGGATAAAGGGCTTTCCTAAGCTCTCAGGTGTGTCCTGTGGAGCAGCGGTCGCCAGCCTTTCAGACCTCAAGGACCACCAGGGTCCGCGGACCAACCATTGGCCACGCTGCTATAGATAGAAGAGCCCCTTCTAGGGCTTTTCCTTGGGCTTCCCAAATGGTTGGTTGCATGTTGAGCTTTGCTATTACGTTTTCCTGTTCCTATGACCCTCACCCCCCGCCCCCACCCCCCGACCTGCAGGTCAGAACCTGGTTCCCCTTGGGTAGCCTCTAGGGGAGGCTGTGCTTCAAAACTGACCTGTCACAGAGGGGATGTTAGTGACACCTCAGTCCGCTGCTGAGGGGGTCCCCACCCGTGAGGCTGGCCTCTTGATCACCAAAAGGTGTGTGGTTCGAGTGGAAAATCAAAAGAAGGGAACAGCAAGATCATTTCACGTGTGAGTTTTCCTTTTTACTTTTCAGAAAAAGAGGGAATGTTCCGAAATCACACAAGGCCTCCCAGACTTGGCCACATAATGTATGAACCGGAACGGGTGTCCTAGGCAAAGCGCACAGGGTGGCACCCGTATCCTGCACGCATTATGGGTGGAAGGCCCACTTCGGTTTCCTATCTGTCCTTGATCTTCTTGGCCAAAACAATGTGAGTGTACAGAAATACTTCTGTATATTTCCGCTGACAACAGTTTTAAGCATTTGTATTGTTTGTATTCACGTAGAGACTTTTTCTATGGAAAGCTCAGTAATTTGTATTAAAAGATCAATATTGTTCATGTAAAACATGAAAAAAAAATGTAGTGAAACCAACAGTGTGGATCTAGGGGGGGACTGATACTCAGTGTCGCGGCCTCACTGCGGAGAACTGCAGGACAAAGCTGCAGTTTATGTCTTTTTCATAGCCCGTCTTCAGTCTTGTCCCACTTCCTCTCCTCATCCCGATCATGCAGTGTAACACCTCCACAGCTAGTGCCTCGGCAGCCGGCCTGGGGGCGTCCCAGCCAGCTGGTCTCAGCGTGCGCTGCCTCGTTAGGTGTCGAGCAGGTTGTGCTGTGTGGATGGGAGGTCTGTCTGACTGTCAGGGTACTCAGCAACAGCCTCCCAGCCTGGGAGCCCCGTGTCACGCTCCAATGTCCACCTGCAGCTCTGCTAGGTGGGCTGTGCTGCCAGGCAGGGCTGACCTTTGTAGTTTGGGGGAGGAGTTTATGTAATCCCTTGGAGGTCATTGTGAAAGGATCAAGAACCAGAATAGCCATTTCTTTAATGTCCATTTAAAATCTGCTCGTTTCTTGTTAGTGGGGCCGTGACGTTGTCACCAAGCAGGACTCTTGTTCAAAACAAAATTTAAAATTATTTGTGGCCTCTATGTGTTTAATCCTGGTTAAAGACAAAGCTTCTAATGCTGTTTTTATTCAACACATTAACCAGCTGTAAAGCACAGACCTTCATAAACAGGCAAAGAATCTCAGGATTCATGCGTAGACCGTGCAAAGTCATGTAATTTGAAAAGCAGCGTTGCATTATGAAAGAGCGCCCAAGCTGCTTGTAAAGCTAATCTAATTAAAGTGATGTATAAACGTTCCTGGGAAAAAAGTATGCTTGTTATTTCCACCTGTCTTTTCCTGTTTTTTAATCCTTTCTCAGAGACCGACTTTCTCTGTATCCCATACTGTGCTTTCCTATCCCACACCTCTGGCGTGGTTCAGAATGTTGGCTGTCACTTTCTGTAAATGGTCAGGGAAAGAGGGAAACCAGTAAACATGGGGGGGCCCATGTGAGAGGCATCCTGGGGGTCATTGCGCTGCCCGTGGGGCCCCTGAGCTCTGTGCTGAGATTCTCAACGTTCGGGTTCTGCCCCTTTGAATAGGATTTTTAGAACGACGCTAACACTCATGCTCTGGAGCACACCGGTGTCGCCCTGTGCTGCAAAAGGACGGGGCATTGGCCCTTTGTCCCTAATTGTCAGAGGTGTCCTGTTGGGTGGGAGTAGTTATGAGTTTGTGTGTCATCGACTAAACTGTATGAGCTCTTATAAAAGGAGATCAGTGGACATCTTCACTTACCTCTCCTTTAAATACCTTTAGTGTGGGCCCCCCCCCCCCCCAGCCCATCTTAGGGCGTTTGGAAAATTGTACTGAAATGCAGCTGGGTGAATTCAAGGAGAGGACAAATGAGTTCGAGATGAAGACTAATTAAATTAGGCAGTGTAGTAAAAAGAGCAGACAGAATTGACCAATCTGTTTAGTTCTGGCTCAGCCACTTAATTGTGTGACACTTAGAGCCATTTTAAGCACAATAGCTACAGACTTAGTCGTGTAAGACCTAATGAAATACAGATTGCCCAAGGGGCACCTGGGCCAAGGATGAGAACTGTGTACCGTATGTTTAATAACATAATTGTACATTAGCTTGTTTTCAGTTGTTTAAAAACATTCAGTTGTTTAGAAACACCCAGTCTTAGTGCTTCAAGGATGGTTTTGGGGACATCTGAGGTCAGGGATACATCCCCCGGATTCCGATTTTGGTTTTAATGCAGATTCTTTTCATCATCGCCAGCTAGTCAGTTTCACCTGAAACACGGCCATGTTCAAGGATCTGCCATGGGGTCAGTGATGAATATAAAGGGCAGGGCCTCGTGAGCTGGAAGACTTGTAAGTAGAGGACACAGGCCACTTCCCAAGACAGGGAGCGCGCACACAGCTACAGGCAGCTAACGCTCCTTTCATCGAATGGATTGAGCTCTGAACAAGGTGTCAGAGGTTATTGGGTGTAAGGTCTCCTTTGCATCGAGATGAAGACTTTTCCTGCCCAAATCACTCTATTTCTTTGGTGTTCTATAAAATACCTTTACAATTTTTCCCCAGGACACACCAAGCAGAGCAATCTTGATCTCCACTTACAAATAAAACAGGACCAGAGAAGTGACTTTTGTTAAAAAAAAAAGGGGAACGCTTCATGAATTCGCGTGTCATGCGTGTGCAGGGGCCGTGCTAACCTTCTCTGCATCGTTCCGTTTCAGCGTCGGGGCTGCCGAAGTGATCCCTGGGCGTTTGCCCGGTTCTGAGTTCCGTTGCGACATCGCTGCGCCTCGATTTTGCAGCCCCAGGCGTGATCTCTAACTTCCAACATGGGAGACACGCACAGGCCTCTGCAGCCCCAGCTGCTTGTCGAGCTCCTGCCACATCCCCCCTCTTCCTCATGTAATCGCGCTGTAACTTGGGTTCACACCAGGTTAATAGACTGCGAGCTCACTTAAAGCTGAGACGCGTGTTAGTAACCAGGGTGACTTGTCTTCCACGGTGGACTGTTCTCCTTCCTGCCTCGGTTCCTCCCTCTTTTCCCTGCAGCCTCCGACCTGGGGCAGGGCTTGTGGAGCCATCGCCCTTTATGGGGGCTGAGCGCCGTCTTCCTCAGGCGCCTCTCCCCATTGTTCCGGGGGCCCCTTCCCCGCTCGGTTGGATCTTGGGTTTCCTGGACCCCACGCTTCCTCTTTCTGGGTTTACTTCCTCGGTCTGGCACGGGTGCCCTCAGCGCTTCCTGTGGAGCCACGTGGTGGCGAGTTTTCCCAGGCCAGTGTCTGTTGTCCCCTTCGTGGCTCATTTGAGTTCCCAGTTCCAACTTGGCCATGAGTTTCCTTCAGGATTTGGAAGGCATCGCCTCCCTGCTTCTAGGTGGCAGGTGGGCGCTGAGCCGTCTGCAGCCTTGGCCGGCTGTGTGTGTGTAACCTGCCTTTTCTCTGCGGTCGGACGCCCATGGCTTTGCCCTTGGTCCCAGGGCACTGTAGGCTTCCCGTGTGCTTTGGCGTGGGCCTGCGTGTGTGCCCTACATTTGGGGACATTTTCTTTATTCTTTTTTTAATTTAAATTCTTTATTGTTTAAAGTATTACGTAAGTCTCCCTTTTCCCCCATTGACCTCCCCCACCCCCGCCCCGCCAACATTTTCTTAAATGATATTATTTCTCTCCTGCATCCTTGGCTCGTTGTGGAGTACCTCCTGGTGGGCCTGCATATCTGTCCTTTATTTTGGAGACTCCTATCCCGCTCCCACCCCCGTTTTCCCAGCAGGAGTTTCATGTCTGCTGTTGGGTTTTAATCCAGGGCTTTCTTTTGTTCTCTCCATTTTTAAAAAAAACACATAAGGTGTTCCATTTAATGGATAGTCTTCAACCTTCCTGTTGGTTTTCGGTTTTGCCCTTCCTGTTGGACACTCTCCTCGCACGTCTGGTCGTTCTTGCTGTGTGTTCATGTTTAAGGGAAGGTACTTGGGCTTGTGGGTTTTCAATAAATATTGGCAGCTGCCTAAATCCGAATCTTGCGTAATCCTCCCGACACGATCCAGACCGGGGAACAGCGTCACCTTTCCCTTGTCCCTGCAGCATCACCGAGACACGAGAAACAGTTCCGTGACAGCAGAGAACACGCACCAGGACCCACGGGAGGGTGGAGTCAGGTGGAAGCTCTGGTGGAGGGGTGAGGGCCATGGGGCCAGCGTGGCCGTTCACGGGACAGCAGGGACCCCACCGCGAGGGAAGGAAGCGCTGATGAATCCGACACCAGCTGCACGAGAAGCGGATGTTGGGAGTTCCTGAGATCACAGCTCGCCTGTTGGGGAGCCTCCCATTTCTGGGAGAGGGGAAGGTACCTCCTAGAGGCTTGACGGGAAAGTGAAAGAAGCAGCGAAAACTAAAATAAAGGCCTCAGAGGAGACTCCAAACCCTCTCACCTCACAAAGAAATGCTGTATTGCACCGTCCCAACAGATGAGAGAAGCCACACACCCCTGTCCTTGCTACCGAGAGCCAACTGCAGTGCCTTTCAAACAGGAAAAGGAAGACAGGTGGTGTGAGCACTGTGAGAAGAAGCGACGGGATCCACACAGCCCAGGGACATGTCTCGCCAGCCACTGGCAGAAGAGAACTGGAACCACCCCGGGTCTGAAGGAAATACCTCACCTCCCACAGGACTGCAGAAATCGAACTGAAAATGAAAAATCTCCACCAAAAATGGACCCAAAGAGGAAACAGAGAAACCTCAGGGAGCGTTGAAACAAGGCTTGATGTAACTCGGCAAAGAAATAGGAAAAGACAAAATTATCTCAAATTAACATGAAGTTATAAAGTACCCAACAAAGAATAGTGGCACCTGAAAACACAGTGAGATATAAGAAAGAGGAAAGCGGCCAAGAGTTCAAAACAGAAGGGATGGACACAGGTGCACTGTGGAGGGTCACACCGTGATCCCTGCCCAGCACTGAGGAGCAGCAGTCTGCAGACGCACAGCCTGCGGGTGAGTCACAGGCCTGCTTGGAAGCACATTTATATGTGTCTATTGAATTGTTATAAATGTATGCAAATACGTAAGCGAGTCCTCTAAGGAGTCTCTTGTAGAAGAACAAATACCCTCTGTTTTTTTAACGCTGATGCGGATTTTCGTACGCTGTTGGCCCTTGAACAGTGCAGGGGGCAGGGGCACCAATCCCCAGTCAGAAATGACAGGTAACGGCTCCCCCAAAACTTGCCAATAACAAACAGTTGATTGACATATTTTGTATACGTATTCTAGACTGTATACTCACAATAAAGTTAGCTAGAGAAAAAAATTTAAACCATCAGGAAAATACAGTATTTATTGAAAAAAGAAATCCATGTGTAAGTTGACCCGCACTGTCCAAACCCATGTTCAGGGGTCAACTGTATGTAGTTGGCGAGGAATGCTGACAACTGGGAGGGTTTGTGTCTTACGAGGAATCTAGGTTGGAAATAGGCAAACCTTGATTTTTCGGAGAACTGTGGAGAAGAGCCGGTGCTCCTTAAGGTGTCTGTGAAAAGCAGATAATCATGGAATTTGAGAAATGCCCAGCCATCGCACTTGCTCACACCAAGAATCTAAGAGGCTCCTCTTTGGTCTCTTAGCCTGGAATGCAGGGGCAAAGGACATACCCAGTGGAAACTTCCAGACTAGTTGAGAGGACACAGAGCTGTGACGGACATGCTAAAGGAGGAGAGTGTGATCTCAGAAACAGTGGGAAAGCCTGGCTTTCCGTGTCCGGCAGACTTCCTGTTGGGCACTACCATGTGCTTTGTTTTTGTAAACATTTTAATTTTCACATGATTACCTTTACTCAGTTTTCATTTTTGTATCTATTTTTAAAATATTTTATACTTTTAAATGTTTTTATTGATTTCAGAGAGGGAGAGAGAGAGAAACATCAATGAGAATCATTGATCGGCTGCCTCCTGCATGCCCCACACTGGGGATCGAGCCCACAACCCAGGCATGTGCCCTGACCGGGAATCGAACTGTGTGACTTCCTGGTTCATGGGTTGGTGCTAAACCATTGAGCCACACCGGCCGGGCATTACCATGTTTTGCTATATGTGAGTCCTGGTTTCTTTCTTGCATAAGACTCTTGTGTTGAGTGAAAGGTGAAATGTTTGGGGAGGTGAAGGTGCCCTGTAGATGAGTCCTTGGCTTGCTGTGTCCCTCTCCCTGGACCTGAGATCATGAGCTATCCTTTCCTTTCTGTGAATCAGAACTGGCAGTTACTGTTACCGCTGTTGGCAAGTTTCTCTCTGATCCTTTGGGCTTACTTTGCCCTGGGGTATTTCCGAGCAATTGCACTTACCAAGAGCGCCACCTGGTGTTCAGTAAACAAGAGGGTAAATCTTGTAGGTTTATCGCCAGCAGGTTTCTGCATCACAATACACAGGTTGTAAACTTTAGTTCCAGAGTCACTTAAGTCTTTTACCTTTTATTTCATGTGATGATGAAGTATGTGGTCATACAACTTACAATATTCTAGTGGAATGTCAGAAAAAATAAAGGCAAGCCAGAGCTAATCTCCACATCGCACCCTTTTCTGTTCATTTCCACTCCTGAGGCAATCTGACCTGTGATGATTGTACATTAGAGTTTCTCCTCATCTGGTGGCTCTGCTGCTAGTCAGCCACCACAACAGATTGCTAGAAAGGCAACGACTGCCTCTCAGTAAAGATGATCAAACCACAGCGTTTAGCTTTGTCCTCCCGCAGCCCAATGAGACGCGATGCTGGGTGGGCGTTGGGCTCACAGCTGGGCACCACGTTTGCCAAGACCCAGCGGCTGTTTCACGTTGACTTTCTAATTTACTTAAAAACCCTATCAGCTTCGTAGAAAAGTCTCAGAGCTTTGGAACAGCCAGAGAAGTTTTTTGTCATCAAGACAAAACACTAACTTTAGAGATAGTTTTGCTAGGTAGCGTATAACCTTGACTTCAGAAATCCCAAATGAAGTGTACTCCCCATCTACCTAAACGAGGGAGACAGCGTTTAGAGGTGGACCCAGAATCACCAGCTCCGTATTAGGGTAGGAAGTTTGCTTTAAAGGGGAAGAACCTCAATCAATAGAACAGAAAACTATTTCTTTGATAAATGACTCAGATTTGGGAGTAACAGAATTCTTAAAAAGTAATTTAGCAGGTTAAAGTGAAGACTTAGTTACAAATTTAATTTCAGTATTCTCTATAGCTAACCATATTTCTTCCATCATTGCTTGAAACTGAGCAGCTCGATTTTACACCTAAATACTTCTCCATTCCATCCTCCATCCCACTGCTTTCTTACCCCCGTCTGTGTTGCCCGCAGAGAATCCATCAGACACTTCTCAGATGTTGACTGGCTTACAAGCTGGAGTCCCAGGTGCGCTGCCCCACCTGAACCAACAGGTGTGTTTTCAGGGACCACACGGACAACGTAAGATAGGGTCGCTGCCCTCAAAATTCTCGCTATGTCCCTCACATTCACTCTATTCCTGTGGAGCAGCGTAGTTCTTCAGGAAGAATGGGCTGCTCTATTTCCTGGCATTTTCTGTTCCTTCTCTTTTCAACTCTTTCCATCCTCTTACCAGGCCAACTTGTCTCGCCCTAGAGCAACTCGGATGTCATCTCCAAGGAACGTCCCCTGAAGCCCTGGGCTGTCCCCCGATGTCCTAAGTCCCACAGCACCTGGTGGGAACCTTGGCAGCACTTACCATATGGAAATTAACCTGCCTTTGTCTCCTGTGTAACCACATATATTCATAATACACACATTTTAAGTAATTTATATTTATTAAATACTTTTCAACTTCATACTTGAGAAATATCAAAACTTGTGAACTGTTAACCAGATAGGCTAAAATGACAAGGATTGATAATAGTGTTAACTGGACAACTGAAACCCTCACACATTGCTGGTAGGAGCATCAACTGGCAACATCTACTATAGCTAACCATAAATACACCCTGTGAGCCCGCAAGCCGATCCTGGGTACATGCCCAAGAAAAGGACAATGTTCTTAGCAGCATTATTCGTCATCGCCAGCTCCGACGGGAAGTAATTCAAACGTCCATTAATTTAGAATGGATGTATACATGCTGGCATATTCACATACATACTACAGAGCAATTTTTAAAAAAGAATGAACTTATGCTACACAAATCAACAAAGGTTACTTTATGAAGTTCAGAAACGAGCTAAACCAACCTGTGGTGAGAGAAGAAAACAGTGGTCACGTTCAGGGAGTGTGGGTGTTAGCTGGGTAGAGGCACCACGAGGACCCCAGCTGCACCCCGAGGATCTCTGCGCCTCATGTACATACAAGTCATGTTGCACCCAAGTTCAGAAGAAAGAAAACTGGGGAACTCACGTCTTAGGAATATGCCAATATGCTGGAGGAATAGCCAGGAGACAGAAGTAAACTGATAAAAGTAGGTTCCTTCACTAAAATATTCCTTTGCTAAAATATTCCTATTATTAGAATGGTTTCAACTTTGGCTTATAGCGTCATACTACTACTTTCAGACAATGGTTCACTGTCGCATAAACTAGGCAACTAACTCTGCTCTGTTATATATATTAATTACTTAGCACCAAGTTTTAGCCACACATTTTGCTAAATTTTGAAAAAACTAAACTCTGGCCTAGAAAATCATAGTGGCTATTTGACTAGTAATACTCCAAAAGATATCTACTTTCACCTAAAATCAGTTACCACCAAAGTCAAACAAATAAAATTCAAGTATATAAAATGTATTTCCTGTTAAGATTTGGGAGGAAAAAATCTAAAAAGTTTTTTAAATAACCTTGAGTACCCTAACACAGCTACCTTTGTATTCTAGATTGTGTTTTGGTCAATATGCTTGACACTATACACATGAACAGTACTAGGAATGAGTTTTAATATTAATAAATACTCAATTTAACCAAATATTTAATTCCTCACTAAATATTTTGAGGGAAGTACACAAAAAGATTAAAATATTTAAAACCTTTAAGAGCAAGAAAGAAGAGTATCTGAAAACTATGCATGTAAACACGCAGAGCTGGGCTGCAGTATACGTAAGGCACGAGGGAATATAAATATAGCACCTTGGACAAATATTTTACATTACAGTGTCGTAGGTATATGTAAAATAGAACATCTGTTGGGGACTACAGCTAGACTATAACCTACACATCTTAGTATTTCCCAGAACTTCCTGAGTGACTGACACGAATGGTGAGGTCACACTGCTGGTGTGTGAGACCCATTCTTTTTAAAGATTTCTTCTTTTGACTTTGCTGCTCTCGCCTTCAAGGCACACATCTAAGTGCTCGTTGATCTGAGCCTCCAGCACCTCACCCTGACACACAGGACAAGCCACTGTTGTGCTCTGGCTGGTGGAGCTGCTGGAACTCGGCGTTGCAGCCGCAGGGCGTGAGCTGCACTGGGGATCGCCGCCGCCGCTTCGCGTTTTCTCTTTCTTGATGAAAAAATTGTCAAAAGCCGTCTTGTCTTCCCGCCGGCGCTGTTTCCTGGGGGGTTCGGCTTCCGCCCGGGACGCAGTCGCGGACATCGCCTCCCCGGCTTTGAGCGAGTTCCTGAGGGCGGCCTTGGAGGAGGAAGTCCTTCTCTGAGAAGCAGATGAGGCAGAGCTCTTCCCCATGTCGCCCACCGCGGCGCCCTTCGTGGGGGACCCGCTCACGCTCCTGAACGCCTTCTGGTTGGCCACGGACGCTCGGGGGAAGTAGTTGCTCACCACGCTCTGGCGACTGGTGTGAAGCACAGGGGAGGCCGTTGTTTTTTTCCTGGAACCGTTCTGTTCAAATTTCACCTCCGTTTTCGCATTCCATCTCTCAGCACTGGCTGAGTGGTCTGGACCTGAAGGGTCCTGGGTTTTATTAGCACGTGAAGTGGCGAACCTCCCAGAGGACAGGAGGTTGTTTGTTTCTCCCAGGACGTGGCCTCTCCCGCTAAACGGCACGACTCCATTCGTTTTATCTGCAACAGAGGCAAGTGAGACTTTTCCTTCACCCAAATACATACAGTAACACATACTAAAGTGTTTCATTCTAACTTAGATCCATATAATTACCTATTAATGAAAGAAAGACCATCTTCAGCAGCTCGTACTCAGAGAACACAAAGGATAAAAAACATGCTCTCATTTTATCAGGCAAAGACCTGCAGCGACATAACTTTACCCTGAACGTTGCTTAGCATCTGAAAGCTTCGTTCCAGGAGGGGAAAGCCCACCACCTGCCACAGCCTCCTCCTCACAACACCCAGGTGTGATCGCCCCTAAATCCCTCTACAGCTCCTCAACCGAGCGTCTCGGATTGGGGAAGTGCAGCTTACATGCCCGGTCCCCCATCAAACCAACAACTTCCCGGGGAGGAAGCATGAACTCTAGTAACCTGTTCCCTCTTCAAAAGGCAGGGACTGGACTTGTCAGGAAAGGGAGAAACCTGACGACGAAGTCCTTGCAGGCACATGTCACATCCTGTCCCCATTCTCCTCCCAATGGAAGGACACACATCAATAGGAGGGTCAGCTGGACAGAATCCAGCTGATAGGAAGGGGTGTAGGAACGGCTCACGTTCCGGGCATTGTTGTTGGAATTAGTGTTTTTGTTTTGACAATCTTTTTGCCTTCTGTTTCCTAATGACTCACTGAGTCATAGGGAAGGGGGACCTCAAATATTTATCCGTGGAAACGATTTCGACTTTTACTTCCATCTACACGTGTTTTTTTTCTACCATCATTCACGGGCTATAAGAGTTTTATAAGCCCACACTGGAAAACTTCGAGAAACAACCCTTAAGATTCTCTTAATATTGTGTGCCAGCTTTCTAAAAGATGGTACTGTCTTTACGCTGTAGCTACCGTTGTGGAAAAGGTGGCATGTAACAGGGTTACCTTTATTTTCCGCTGCTGCGAGCTTTGTCTTTCCTTTGCCTTTCTTGGAGTAGTTCTCCGGTTCCTTGATTTTGATGTAAGTGCCCCCACAGGTGCTCTGGTGCTCGGCCCACCAGTAGTCGTGCGCGGAGGGAGCCCTGTTGGTCGCGCGCTTCACGTAGCCGTAGTAGGGCTTCTGGAACTGGCACGGCCCATCGCAGCGCCACCAATGGCGCCGGTACTCGTCCACCTCGTCGTGGAAGGTGTGGTATATCTGGTTTGAAAGAGAGGGTTTAGCACTGAGTAGGCAACTTAACAATTTTAAGAAAATACAAAAGGGGTGTTTTTTTTTGTTTTTAAGCTTTCCAGTTTCCTAGGACTTTCTGAAGTTTTATTTTGGGAAATACAGCAATTATATTTAGCTCTGGTCAAAGTTCACTTTAATGGGGAAGAGCAGCAGTTAAATGTGGATGAGAAGACAAAAAGAAAGCCTTTTAGAAAAATGCAAAGCCTCCATACATGCTAAAGTTTTAGAAAACGAATTTAATGATAAAAACTTAGGATAAAAAACAAGAGTCTGTGTGCCATAACAATAAAAACTGTTTCCCTACAAGTTTAGCACCAAAGGGCTGAGGGCTCCTTTCCATGCTGAGCTCCCTGAACACAAGCCCCTCGCCCGTGCAGCCTCCGCGGAAGCCCGCTCTCCGCACCTGGCGGCTCTCCGCTCGAGTCTCTGAAGAAGCCTGTGGGTTCATTTATCTGCTGGAGGGGGAAACACCGTCCAGAATTCTAATGTTTTCATCTCTGCGTCCTCGGTGGCTAATGTACGTGTGGCCCCTGAAGGGACCAATGTTTGCTGCCTGACTGAGGAGCTTCATTCAATGGGTCCAGGTTCCCTGTAAACGTGCTTTTCACTCCTTACCCAGGATCACTGTTTCACCCTGAGATGAGATCCTATTTAGAGCCTAAGCAGAGGCAGATGCAGACTTGGGACTGAAGGAAGGCCAGCCCTCCCTCCTTGGTGGCAATGAGGGTGGCAGGCACCATTTAAAGACGGATTCTCCTAAATGAGTCCCTTTTCTTCTGTCCTCAGGGGAACATGACTATCTGTCCAAGATAAGGAGCATCTGTATATGAGATTTTTTACTTTTTTTTTTTTTTTAAATATATTTTATTGATTTTCTACAGAGAGGAAGGGAGACAGAGAGAGAGTCAGAAACATCGATGAGAGAGAAACATCGACCAGCTGCCTCCTGCATATCCCCCACTGGAGATGTGCCCGCAACCCAGGCACATGCCCTCGACCGGAATCGAACCTGGGACCCCTCAGTCCGCAGGCCGACGCTCCATCCACTGAGCCAAACCGGCCTCAGCGATTTTTTACTTTTTTTATAAGATATACTTTTATAAATTCCCGATGTGGGAAAGAATGCTAAGCTTTCTGTAACTCTACAGATCGTTTTACACTCCCCATCTCTCCATCATAAGCAAGAAAAACCCTATTGCTCGGCCAGCATGCAGACAATGGGTACTGTATTAGGTGCGGAAGAGACGGGCGACAGAGGCTCGGGGCAGAGGCATGGATGTAAGACCTGCCTTCCCTCCTGTTGAGAATTCTGCTTACTAATTGGCCACAAAATCTGGGAATTGGATCTGTTTTGCTTCCAACTCCTATAACTCCTACAGCCGGGGAATGTCACTTTTAACAATGTGGTCACTAAAAGAAAATGGTTCCGCAGTGTGAAACTGGAGGCCTGTGGAGTTTGTTATAACAGGATGTAACCTGAAAAAGCAAGGGTGTCCACTCGATCAAACCTCTCCGACCTAACAACACACAGGCCTCCAAGATAAAAGAATATATCCTCTTCCCGCTGAGCTGAAAGTGCAAATTCTAATGAGACCAGAAGCCTTTTATACTGGCAGCTCCACGATGCTTTTGCTAATCTGGGCTCTCTGTGATTGTTCTTTAACGCAAGCCACTTTCTTGATGTTGAAGTAACTCTATACTAATTAATGAGCGCTCTAGAAAGTTAGCACTGACAGCTAGAAAAATACATCAAGGGGAGCACTTTTTGTTTTTCATCACACTGGCCTCTACTGCCTATTAAAGGAAGGTGATACCCCAAAAACCAAAGAATTTATGCAAGAATGTCCTATTTGGTTCACTTCCGTTCAAAGTCTGTTAAGTCCTTCCAGAGGTGCTCGCTCCATTAAGCATCATATACAGAGGGCTAGGAAGAGGGAGAGCGCCCTGGGTTGAGAAGATAAAATCCTGCAGAAGGTTCAATGTCTGTTGAGACTTAAAGGACAGAGAAGTCAGAGCCCACTGGGCAGATGAAGAACATGTTGACAGCAAACAAAAGCGGCAGTTTAGGGAGGGTTTGAGGAGGGGATGGAGGTGGAAAGTTCAGTTAGCAACACAAGACCTATCTAAGCAGGGGAATGTGGAGGTTAAGGAAAAAAAGGAACAGAGAGGTTATCTGATAAGACCAATTGATAACAATAAAAACAACTAATATTTAATTAGTACCCAAACTGTGCTAAAAGGTTCTGCATGTATTTTCTCCTTCTATCCTCATAAGGATCCAAGCCAAGTTATTGTGCTCATCCCCACTTTCCATGTAAGATGAGGCGGAGAGGAGTTAAGTAGGCCCACAGTTCAGACCAGCACCTGAACTCACGCAGTCTGACCCTCATGCTCTTCGGGCCCCAGGCTCTGCCACCTCCTACAATATTACGTCGCAATAGAAATCGAAGTCGACTTGGGAAAGGGAAGGACGTGAAGCGGCGCAGAACACAGGGTGGACTGAAGGAGGAGACTATACTAATGAAACATGTGGGAGACCGCCGTCAACAGCCCAGAAGAGGGATTGCAGGCCTGATGCGACCGCAGGAAAGGTGCCTCCAGGAAGGCCGGCTCCGCTGCCCCTCCCGAGTCAGCGTCTCCAGGCCTCCTGCTTCTGGGCAAAATCCTCCAAGAAAGTATTTGTTTCTACCCAGTTCTCTATCTTTCACTAAATCTCACAACTACTGGATGAATGAACTACTGAATATCAGCAATGTGTGTGGCTTCACATACCGTAATGTTGGCTCCAGTCAGGCGATTGATGCGATGCATGTGCTTACAAAACTCAGGGCCGTGCCCTTCCCGGTCTTTATCGTTATTAGTGACAAATAAGTAGGCGTGGATCATCTCATGCAAGAGGGTCTGAAACGGAAAACAATCATATTAGTTTCTGGTGCTGTTGAAATAAACATGCATTTTCTTACTCTACCTGGGGCCTTAACCTTTGGCTCACAGGCTCCTCTCAGATGCTGATAAAAGTCATGAGGCATCTTTCTAGAAAAACATACAAGCACACGTGCACAGAACTGCACAGAATATCTGAAGCTCTATAGGTCCTGCGTTAGCAACTCCCTGTTCCTGGAAAGCCTTTTTATCTCTTAATCAAAATCCAGATCAATGAAATCACTACATAAAAAATTATAAATTTCTGTATGGGGGGTGGGGGGAGACACCGTAA
Source organism: Myotis lucifugus (assembly GCF_000147115.1). Taxonomy (NCBI): domain Eukaryota; kingdom Metazoa; phylum Chordata; class Mammalia; order Chiroptera; family Vespertilionidae; genus Myotis; species Myotis lucifugus. The sequence goes on along the minus strand of NW_005871772.1, from coordinate 138,109 downwards.
GTTAAGTGAACAAACTCAAAAATATATATGCAACTCACTCACTGGCTATTCATTCCTAAAATATAACTAGTCAACAGGAAAATGACCAATAACCCAACTTTAAAATGTGCCAAGGTCACAGACAGTTCACAGAAAAAGACATAAGTAACCCATATGAGAAGGAAACACACTGATTTGTTGTGCTTTCATTGATGATTCTTGTATGTCCCCTAACCGGGGTTCAAACCCAAAACCTTGGTGTATGGGGACGACGCTCTAACCAGCTGAGCTACCCGGCCAGAGCGAACGTAAGAGTCTTTAATGTGTCTCTTTTAATCTAGTTTGTTATTCCATGTCTTTAACTAGTGTTTAGTCTTTGTGTCATATAATGACTGGTATTGTGTTTATGCCTACCTTTCTCTTTCTCTGGCCTTTGTTTCTTTATTCCTTTCTTTGTTTTTTATTAACATTTTACATTAGCAGCTGTTTACTTTTTAAAATTGTGGTAAAAAGTCAGTAACATAAAATTTACCATCTTCGCTGTTTTTAAATGTTTAGTTCAGCGTGTAAGTATCATCTTTGTTGGGACACTCGTTACCTTTTATTATCCTTAAAAACAGCATCCCTCGCATTTCCAAGCAGGTTTTACCACATCTGCCAACCCCCTCCACCCCCCCATGCTCTTTGGGGCTTAGTCTCAAGTGATCTAACTGGGGAAGACAAGTCACCCGCTGAGCATCCTGGGAATTCAGGCCTCTACCAGACTCCACAAAGGCCATCGAGGAGCTTCTGCCGCCCATTCTGCCCGCAGGAGAGCCATCCCCCCTGGCAGGAAGGGCACCCGCTCACTGGTGGGCGCTGCCAGCTCCGCTCCACGTCCGGGGAGGGCGACACCACGGGTGGTTGAACAGAAGAGAATCAAAATTTGTGTCTTGATAGGAAGAGATGGATCCTAAGTTTTTCTCCGTTTTCTAAATATGCAGCTTAAAGCAGTTATTTAACCCTCTGAACCTTAATTTCCTCATTTACAAAAACGAGGCTAACACGCATTGAAACTTGTCAATTACTGGTATAAACACCAAATTCGATACCATACCTGAAAGCCTGTAACCCTGAGGCACTGGGAACATAGAAGGTCATCATTACTATTTGCTCCACAATTACAGTCTGCAACGAGGAACCACTGACACATATATTTTTTACATTCGCGGTTCGCAGCCGCCTAAATCGGTAAGACTGTCTCCGTTAGGGAGCCAGGCACCGGGTTTATGCGGAGAAGAAATACCTCCACGAGGTCCTTCCTGGGTCGCAGCTTCAGGAGCGGCTCGCTGAGGCGGATGGAGCACATGCCGCCCTTCCCTTCGTACGAGCAGATCCCCGCGCACCTGGAAGAATCACCGGGAGAGCGTCACCGACACGCACCAGGGACCCGTGACCAGCCAAGCCCCGCACAGCCGGGGCCGCTCCCACCGGAGGGCTGGGGCGGACGGCGTCCCGGGAGGTGGGCCCTCGGGCAGCCGAGAGAGCGTCCCGGCTCCGCTTAGCCATAAAATATAATAGTTCAAATCAATATATCGAACGAGGCACCCTACTGCTTCTTTTAAACATCTTCTCTTCATAT